>NC_079206.1:49104202-49339202 GCF_026745355.1 Beta vulgaris subsp. vulgaris
ACAATGGCGTTAGCTATCTGCTGTGTTCCGGGATCATGCAAGACTCTCTGTCCCTTTGCATCAACCCCATGCATCGAACACCACCAATCGAGGACTTTATCTGGTTGTCGAAGCTGTGCAACTGTCGTCGTAGAGCGAGTCCCCGTTGCCGTTGTCGACCCTATCGTGGGGTAATGGCTATACATCCACTTATCTCTCGCCTGACCGTACGAGTGAGCACTCAGATGATGATAATACTTCCTAGCTTTTGCACTCGCGCTAGTTTTCTCACGAGTTGCCTGAAACACACAATTATAAACAAAGTTTAGGTATGGTGTTATACAATAATACTAGATCTAAGTGTATTAAATCTTAGTAAAATATTCTTACAATAGCTTCCGGGGTTGTTTTTTTTGCAACAAATGCTTCCCACTCTTCAGGTTTGATACTCCTCCATATCTGATATGGTAACTTGGAAGGTGCAGATGATGTGTCCGGTGAAGCCTCATAACCGGTTTGTGTTTCTTCGCCGTAGACTTTCTTCTTCTTTGTACCCACTACTTTTCTCCGCTTAGTGATCCACCCAGACACTAACTTAGCCTTGAAATATCTGAATCTCTGGGCAACCGCGGATAGAAACACATTCTTCTTGGCTTCATCATCTTCAATATTGAATTGATTCTACAAAAAATGCAATTAACAAATTAGTAAATATTACACATATATTTAACTAAATAATTAAGATTCTAAACGTTATTGTACCCGAAGCTTACCATAGTATCTTCCCAAATACACTTCTTCAAAGTCTCGGGCACCTCTTTCCATGAGTGGAGAATGGAGAGCTTATGCATGCAAATCCCAACTTGCATGGCATACTTTTGACGCCATTTTCCACAAGGTTGCCCCAAATGACCGTACTCCAAAGTCATTAGGGTGGATTTCCCTAGTCACTTTGTAGGTCCCCTTCTTTTTCTCTTTTTCGTCGCCAATGACTTCTTAGAGCTTTGTGCATCTTTTTTCTTCACGGCGAGCTCGTAACAATTTACCCCGCTCCTTTCTCATATTGAAAGACTCATCCTCGGTAGTGTGTTCCGCACTCGTATCTGTATGCACCTCCGCCATGTCCCTGAAATTGTACAAACATATGCATTAATACAAAAAATTAAAATTAACATGTAGGGGAGGGGGTTGTGCAGCACGGCAGTGGGGGAAGGGAGGGGGCTGTGTGCAGGGCAGGGAGGGGAGGGTGTGCAGGCAGTAGAGGGGTGTACAGGTTGTAGCGGGAAGGGCAATGGGGGTGTGCAGGTAGTAGGGAGCTTTGTGCAGAGCTGTGCAGGGCAGTGGGGGAGGGGAAGGTGTGCAGGCAGTAGGGGGAGGGTGTGCAGGGGAGTGGGGGAGTGCAGCAGGGGAGGGGCAGGGGAGGGGTTGTGTGCAGGGAGAGGGTTGTGTGCAGAGGCAGTGGGGAGGGGTTGTGTGCAGTGCAGGGGGGAGGGGAGCATGTGTGGGGAGGCAGCAGTGCAATGCAGTGGGAGGGGAGGGGAGGGCAGTAGGGTGTGGGAGGAGGGCAGCAGTGTAGTGGGGGGGGAGGGGAGTGTAGCAGGGTGTGGGGAGGGGGGATGTGCACTGTAGTTGAGGAGGGAGGGCAACAGGGTGTGGGGAGTGGGGGGGGAGGCAGCAGTGCAGTGGGGGAGGGGTGCAGCAGGGGAAGGGAGGGGGCAGCAACAGGTAGTGGGGGAGGGGGCAGTAGGGGAGGGGGTGTACAACAGCAAGGCAGTAGGGGAGGGGGCAGCAACAAGGCAGTGGGGAAGGGGTGTGCAGCAGCAAGGCAGTGGGGGAGGGGGCAGCAGCAAGGTAGTGGGGGGAGGGGGGTGTGCAGCGAAAAGGGAGCGAAAAGGCAAAAATATGCCCAAAATGCGATCAACAACAGATACAATCCTATAACTCTACACAATAGTTACATTATACCTCATATAAGCATGTTCAAAGAGAATTTGGGGTTAAATGACTCGATAAGTACGATTTGGGAGCGAAAGGCCCAAATAGGCCCGAAATGCCCTTTTCGTTCCCGAAATGCAACCAACAACAAATGCATGACTATAACTCTACACACTAGTTACAGTCTACCTCATATAAGCATGTTCAAAGAGAATTTGGGGTTAAATGACTCGATAAGTACGATTTGGGAGCGAAAAGGCCAAAATAGGCCCGAAATGCCCTTTTCGTTCTCGAAATACAACAAACAACAAATGAAAGCCTATAACTATACACACTAGTTACATTATACCTCATATAAGCATGTTCAAAGAGAATTTGGGACTAAATGACTCGATAAGTACGATTTGGGAGCGAAAAGATAAAAATAGGCCTTAAAATCTACACAATAGTTACAAATTGGAGAAATTACACAGACCTGAGTTTATGTCTCATGATTTATTAACCTTCCGCCGTTTCTTAGGATCCTCAAGTACATGTATCCCTTCCGTGTGATCTACACGCATATAGTTCTCCGACATATTCACATCATCTTCCACACTAATTTCAGGATAGGTAAAAGGGGGGATGTCCTCAAATGCATCATATTCTTCCTCATTATCAACATCACCAATACCGAGGATACTCCTTTTACCAGGTGCAACAATTGACCACTTATGATCAGCAGGATGCAGTTACAAAAAATACTTGCTTGACTTGTGATGCAATTACAAATGGCTCCTCAGTTTCACGTAGACGACTAAGGTCAGCAAGAGTGAATCCGCAAGGATCATCTTTTCTTACACAACGTCGATTATCGTCAACCCACTTGCAACACAAGAGGCAAATATTAAAAGTACAGTAGTCCAGCTCCCATATTTCTTGTATTCGCCCATAATAGTTGCTTTCAGCATGTACAGGCGACTTATCCTTCGAGCTTGCGTATTGTGTAGACGACGCCACAAGTGAAACACCACTATTTTGTTGCGATCTTGACTTCAGATCTTGACGTTCAGTCCAAAATGTATACCCATTAATATCATAACCCTCATAAGAGCGTACAGTTTCACGAGGACCAAATGCTAACCACTTGATTATTTCAGGAACACTTTCATCCAAATCATTCAGTACTCGTTTATGAAACCAATCAATGAAAGTCTTGTTATGCATTTGCGTCAATGCCCTCACTCCTTTTCCAGGATTGCTAACACGTAATTCCTCCATATGTTCATTTAAATAAGGATAGATAGCTGGTACGTGATGCAATACAAATAAGTGAGCTTGTTTACGCTTTTCTACGGAAGGTGTGATCAATTTTGAACCAATTGTACCCTTGCCCTCAAATCTGCCCTCGTGTCGGGATGTCGGAAGTCCAACAGGATCAACACTAGCAAAATACTCAGCCCCAAAATTACTGATCTCTTCACCCACAATCCCTTCAATTATACTACCTTCTGGTTGTGCAGGATTCCGAACTTTATCCTTCAAAGTTCCCATATATCCTTCATAGTAGGGCTGCGCTTGTCAAAAAAACGCAGCCCTTCTTACAATAAGAAGGGCTGCGTTTTTTTGACAAGCGCGACCCTTTTTCAAAAGTTTTGCGCTTTACTTAAAAAACACAGCCCTACATGTTAGAAGGGCTGCGTTTTTTTTTTTTTACAAACGCAGCCCTACAAAGAAGAAGGGCTGCGTTTTGAAGAATACGCAGCCCTTCCAACGCAACCCTTCCTTTTTTTCCCCTAGTGATGTCTTATACAAATACATTACTAAAATGATATGTAATAGGCTTAAGCATGTTTTACCTGATTTAATCTCTGAAAATCAAGGTGCTTTTGTTCATGAAAGGTATATAGTGCATAACATTATGGTTTGTCAAGACCTAGTTAGGCACTTGGAAGGAAGAATATAAGCCCTAGTTGCAATATGAAACTTGATGTGCAAAAGGCTTATGATACTATTGACTGGAACTTTTTAAATGAGATGCTTGTGACTCTAAAGTTTCCAGATCATTTTATTCATTTTAATCTCTAAAAAATCAAGGTGCTTTTGTTCATGAAAGGTATATAGTTTATAACATTATGGTTTGTCAAGACCTAGTTAGGCAATATGGAATGAAGAATATAAGCCCTAGTTGCATTATGAAACTTGATATGCAAAAGGCTTATGATACTATTGACTGGAACTTTTTAAATGAGATGCTTGTGGCTTTAAAGTTTCCAGATCATTTTATTCATTTGCTGATGACTTGTGTAAGGACCCCTAGATTTTCATTGATGATTAATGGATCCTTACATGGATTCTTTGAGTCTAAGAGGGGTTTAAGGCAAGAGGATCCCAATTCTCCCTCCTGTTTGTAATTTGTATGGAATATATGTCAAGGATTATGAAATCTCTTGATGTAATGCCTTCCTTCAAATATCACCCTAGGTGTACAACTATAAAATTGTCACATCTAGTGTTTGCTGATGGTGTGAGTGTTTGCTGTGGTGGGGAGTTTCCCTTTGTTTATGTAATGTTACAAGCTTTCAAGCTATTCTCAGCTTCTTCTGGGCTTCAGATCAATAGTCAAAAATCTGATTTTTATACTACTGGAATGTTAGAAAATCTTATTTACAGAACAAAGGATGTCTCTGGTTTAAGTCAAAGTAGGCTTCCTTTCAAGTATCTTGGGGTTCCCATATGTGCAAAAAGAATTTCAACTGCTGAGTGTGGGGTTTTGGTGGAAAAGATGTGTGCCAGAATTAAAGTTTCGAGTAGTAGAAATTTGTCATACACCCGAAGGCTCCAATTAATTAATTCTGTTATGTTGAGTATTCATGTATACTGGGTTCAAGTTTTTATTATCCTAAGAACTGTGTTGCAAGAAATTAAGAAGGTTTGTAGAGCTTATCTTTGGTCTGGAAATTTTTACACTTCTAGAGTGGGTAATGCCTCCTGGGAGAAAGTGTGTCAACTAAAGCAAGCTGGTGGCCTTGGCATTAGACAAATTTTACAATGGAATAAAGCAGCTTTAGTAAGATATGTTTGGGCTACTATAAGTAAGCAAGATTCTCTGTGGATTAAATGGGTGAATACTGTGTATATTAAGGAAGCTGATTGGTGGAATTATCAAGCTCCACAAAAAAGCAGTTATATTGGAAACAAGTTTGCAAAGCTAAAGAGGAAATTAAAATGGTGTACTCATAGCAGGAGTTAGTTAGTATACCTAAATTCTCAATTAAAAAAGTTTATGAGAAGATTTTAGGAGTTCAGGACCCTGTTTATTGGGATAAGTTCATTTGGAATCGTCTTAGCATTCCAAAGCACATAATGTTTGCTTGGATGGCTATGCAGGAGAGACTGTGGACAAAGAGCAGATTGATGCAGGCTGGTGTTGTCCAGGGTGTTGACTGTCAATTTTGTGATGCTGGTTAGGAAACTCATGCTTATCTTTTCTTCTAGTGTAGACATTCTCAGGACTGTTTACAAATCATTAAGAGAAGGCTTGGATATCAGTCTTCTCAGAGATGGCCCGACAAGACGACAGTCAAGTTTAGGATAGGACATATTCAACTCGTGAACCTCCTACCGTCCCACTTGAATCTAATTCAAGCTAAGTCTTCAATGAAGAGAATATTTCTCTTGATGGTCAGACCCCGCGTAGGTCAAATAGACCAAGGATTCCAAACAAAAGGTTGGTTGATATCTTGTTAACTAAAAACTCTAAAATTATGATTTTTGAGAATTCAAAACCTACTACCTACAAACAAGCAGGAAGCTCGAAATGTGGATAAGGAGGGTTTCAAAATGATGAACATAGCAACAAGACAGTGTACACAAAGAGCCACAGAGGTCCGTACCAGTGACACTTTTCAAGCATTAGCTAAGGAGGAGAATACTGTTGGAAATGTTGTGTGTGAAATAGCTACTCGTGAGATTGGGAAGGGTGACAACCCTCCAGTCCCTCATATGTAAAGTCTTATGTTGGAATATAAAAGGTCTAAATAGTTCAGTAAAGCAAAAAATACTTAGGAATTATATCCAAAACTATTCAGTTGGACTGGTCAGTCTCTTAGAGACAAGGGTAAAGGTAACTAACATGGGGAACCTTTACCTGAATGTCTGCCCTGGATGGTGTTTTACATCTAATTCTCACTGTCATAAAGGTGGGAGGGTGGTAGTGATGTTGAATCCAAATTTTTTCCATGTCCATATCATCAAATGCACAAGTCAGTTGTTTTACTGTCTCGTTAAGCCTAGAATTGGTATTAGTGAATACTATGGGACCTTTGTGTATGCCTTTAATGATGCTAGGAGTAGGAAGGAACTTCGGCAAGATTTGAAGTTGATAAAACAAGATGATGTGGCCTGGGTCTGGATGTAGATTTTAATAGTGTGATGCATATGGAAGACAAATTGGGTGCTCCTATGAGGGCCAGTTAGTTTGGGGACTTTAAGGAATGTGTGGATCACTATAATATGGATGATATGAAGGCAATAGGGTGTTTTAACACCTGGAACAATAAGCAACATGAAGATGACAATATTCTCAAAAATTGATAGAGTAATGTGTATGGAATGGATGATAGTCTACCCCTATACAGAAGCAAAGTTCTTACCTGGGGGAGATTTTGATCACATTCATGTGCTTTTGACTTCTTATCCTGCCCCAGATCTTGGCAAAAAGCCTTTCAGGTATTTTTGTAATGTGGAAAACTGCTGAAAATTTTTAATGACTAGGTTATAAGAAGCTGGAATGTTGAAATTATTGGCACTCCTACGTTTAAAGTAGTGTAAAAATTAAAGCGATTGAAAATTGAGCTAATGAAATTGAATAAGCTAGGAAGGATATTCTGACTTGCAGAAAAAGAAGATTGTAATTGCTCGGATCTTAAAAAGTTGTCAAGAACAGCTTCACCAATATCCTGATAATATGGACCTGAGAAGAAAAGAAAGTAGTGATGCTTTAGAACACAAAATGGCTAGAGTTGCGTACATCGCATTATTGAGGCAGAAAGCTAAATGTACATGGTTAAAGAAGGGAGACCTGAACATAAAGATTTTTCACAGAAGTATTAAAAAGAGGCATGTGCAGAATGCAATCTTTGACATTCATAATGATGTAGGAGTTTGGTTAGAGCAACCTGATATGGTCACACATGTTTTCCTTGCTTACTACCAACATATGTTGGGTTCTAGAATGAGTGAAAGAAGAGCAGTTAAAAGGAGTATTGTGCATAAGGGCCTCTGGTGACTACTCAACATTGTGAAAGTTTGCTGAAGCTTGTGAGTGGGGAGGAAGACAAGAATTCTCTCTGGTCAATTCCTGAAGACAAAGCCCCTGTGCCAGATGGTTTTGATAGCTAATTCTATAAATATTGTTGTCACATTGTTTGAGTAGATGTAATTGCAGTTGTGGTAGACTTCTTTCAACAAGGCAGGTTGCTGAATGAGGTAAATTCTACCACCATTACACTCATTCCTAAATTGCTATGTCCTAATAATGTGGGAGATTATAGGCCCATAGCATGCTGCAATGTAATTTACAAGTGTATCACAAAAGTAATTTGCAATAGATTGACAGATGTCCTGCCTGACATTATCATGGAGAACCAAGGAGCATTTGTGTGTAGTAGATATATTATGCATAATATTATAATATATGTCAGGATCTAGTTAGACATTATGGTAAGCTCAGACAAGCCCAAGATGCATGTTAAAGGTGGATATGAGGAAAGCCTATGATACCATAGACTGGAGGTTCTTGAAGAAGATGTTAGAGGAATTGGGATTCACTGAAAAATTCATTGGCTACATCATGACTTCTATCATTACTGCCAAGTTCTCTCTTATGCTTAATGGGGTGATGCATGGCTACTTTCCATGTTATAGAGGTATAAGACAACGGGACCCCTTGTCTCCCCTCCTTTTTGTGGTTTGCATGGAGTATCTTTCTAGGATACTAAAAAGAATATGTGAACAAGCTGAGTTTAAGTTTCACCCAAATTGTACATCAAGGCAATTAACACACCCGTGTTTTGCTGATGACATACTTTTATGTTGCAAAGGTGATTTCAATTCGATTCACTTGATCCTTATAGGGTACGGTTCAAGCTGTTCTCTAAGACCTCAGGGTTGCAATCTAATGTGCACAAGTCAAAAATGTATTGTAGTGGCATGAGGGAGGATGAAAGTCAAAGAGCCCTACATAGATCTGGTTTATCAGGGGTCACTTTCCATTCAAATATCTAGTTGTACCCATATGCTCAAGAAGAAATACTACTGCTAAATGTAAAACCTCACTGAAAAGATGGTTGCCAAAATAAGAGTATGGAGTTCAATGAACATTTCTTTTGCTGGCAGAGCTCAGCTTATAAACTCTGTATTGCTAAGCATACATGCTTACTGGGCCCAGGTGTTTGTTTTACCTAGGCAAGTACTACATGACATTGAGAAAATATGCAGGGCTTTTCTATGGTCAAGGGATTACTCCAGTCATAAAGTTAGGTATGTGAAGTGGTCTAAAGTCTGCACTCCGAAGAATGCTAGAGGTTTAGGCGTGAGAAATGTCATTTTATGGAACATAGAAGCTTTAGGGAAGTATGCTTGGGCAATTGAAACGAAAAGTGGCAACCTGTGGGTTAAATGGGTCCATGACATATACATTAAACAAGCCATCTAGTGGGATCATGTGCCAAAAAGTATAAGTAGCTAGTACTGTCGTCAATTATGCAATATCAAGGAAAAATTAAAAGCTCATTACACTGCAAGACAACTACAGCAGATGCAACATTATTCCATTCAGGAGGTTTACCAGAAGCTTTCTGATAACTATTAGAGGTTGCATTGGTGCTCTTCCATCTGGGAGATAAGTGGGATTCCTAAACACCACTTCCGTAACTGGTTGGCATTGCATAATAAGTTACAGACTAAAACGAAGCTTCATGAATTTGTTGTGTGTGCTGATAACATTTGTCTATTATGTGGAGAGTATATTGAAGATCATGAGCACTTATTTTGTAAGTGTCACTTTAGTAAAGCGTGCTTTCATGCAATAAAACAATGGTGAATCTACCATCTCAGATCAATAGCTTGCCTGTGATTATCAAATGGTTCACAAGAAGAAGAGGCACAAAATGCAGAAGAGGTGTGCAAATAACAGCAGTGGTTTATTATATCGTTCTAGAAATGAAGCTTTGTGGCTTGGAAAAGTACATAGTACAGAATATACTGTAAAGCAGATTAAAGATATAGTGAAGTACAGTATTATAGGATGTATGCCAAGAGAAATTAGTACTAGTGATAAAAGTTGGATTGAGTCCTTGTAAGTAGTTGCTACTATGTTTCCTTCTCTTGTTAAGGAAGGATGTTAGATTGCAAAGGGCTTCCTTTTTGTCTGAAATATATATCTCACTTGCCTATCAAAAAGAAAAAAAGACATAATTTGTTTACTCCTATAAACTGCACCTAATGTTCAAATGCTATAATCACATTATCTCTCCAATTTAATACCCAATGATAATACATATTGTCTTCCTAATTGATCCGGTTCAAAGGAGGGTGATCCGAAAACCTAAGCCCAATATTGTGTTAAGTACACAAAATCGATTTATTTGTCCCAAATCCAATTTTAAATTCCCCAATTAATTATTCATTATAATTAATTGTATTTTCAAACCCATTCTCGAAAAGCTCAATTAATTATTCCTCATAATTGATGCACAATTTTACAATATATACACCATTCATTTTTAATCTTAGATCCACATCATTCATTAAGTTGACTTTATAATCAAACAATAGTAAAATTTATTTGTACATTAACAAATGTTTACAATAAAATTTGTATGCATTATGTGGCTTTAAAAACCCACAAATCTTTGTTAAATGGTGATAAAAAAAAAATATAAAGAAAACAAAGGAGAAATACTCCCAAATGAAGAAAATGATTTTTTTCCATTGTTCTATGTTTTTAAGTTTCAATTAAATTAATGGACAATATTAATATATAAAAATAAAGGGCTACAATCACACTTATTTAATTGTATTTTCAATAAATATTTTTTAAATGGAAAGATATTATGAAAAATCATATTTAATTTTATCTTTTAGATAATTGATTCTCAAACTCAAATGATAATATGTAACCAAAGATAAAAATATTTTTTAATTTCGAACAACAAATAAAACCCTATCAAACATACGGTTGCGCGGAGCGCATGCTCATTGTGTGGCGTGCAATGGTCGTGCATGTGGCGCATACTTCGTTTCTATCTTGACGTAATTTTTGGATCTTGGTTTTTCTATAAATAGCCTTGTTTTCACTCGATTACAACACGAGTTCTGACGACGAACATCTTTATAATAATACTGCTCTAAAGTACTTCACAACTTTCAACCACTATTCAATTCAAGCTTCATTCAAGACCCAGACGACCAAAATATTGATGGTTCATAATATTTAAAGTCATATTTTATTTCTTGAAGTTACTAACAACTTTTAATGATGCAAATCTTAAAGAAATTCATGTCTTCTTGTATATTCTTCTCCTAATCTTTAACCTTTATTATATCATTTATATATTCATGACTATGTGTTTATCGTTTTCATGACTTCATATGTTTGTTTTTGCTAATCAAAGACCTTAATAAATGTTCCAACATTAAAAAGTCACAAAATTTTGACAACTGAATTCGAAACCTAGTAATTTAATTGCTTAAAGAACAAATTGTAAAAATTAATCTTTTGTTTGTTCACTAAACCAATATAGATTCATTTTTAGAATTAATGCATGAACATATTATGTGGTTGTTTATTTGCATAAAACTAGAGTATGATAATATTCATACCCTCACCACGAAAATCAATATGTGGTTCATTGACCAATTATGAAGTCATGATGGGTAAATATGCATTGGATAATTCCTAAGATGTCTCTGTGGTTTCTAAAGATCCAGCTACGTTTATGAGTCTACTTTCAAAGACTTGTTGGCAACTTCTTTTTCAAAAAAAAAAACTTTTTATAATGAGGTCGTCAAATTTCTACCCATCTCGCGTAGGGAATAAAAATATGCTTATGGTATGCTATTCTGATAGCTATTTTTATATGTATCTAAATGAAAAATAAATTATACATTATTATTCATCCAAAATAATATATTTTCGTAAGCTGCGCGTATTGAAACGGATTTATTCTGAGCATTCTCCAATGGTATAAAATTATAAAAAATTTCAAATTATGTTAAAAATATATACTCAATATACATAGTATAATAATTTAGGTTTCGGTTTTTTCACCAAATACCCCTGACAAATCAAAAAAATTCAACAATTCACCATATACCCCTGACATTTCATTTTTGCGCACCAAATACCCTTTTTTTAACGTCCGTTATTTCTCCATTAGTTTTATTTACGATTTTGCCATTATTAATCCTAAACACTAATTCTAATCTAACCCTAACCCTAATCTAGCCCTAACCCTTATCCTTACCCTAATCTTAAACCTAAACCCTCACCCCAAACCCTAACCCACCCAGCCCACCACCCCTCCACCCCCAGGACCAACCCCCACCCACAGCCGTACTCCCTTCCCCTCCCCTCCACCACCGCATCCCCCCTTCCACCGCCGCATCCCCCCTTCGTCTCCCCTACGTCGCAGCGCCTACCCCTCCCCCTCCCTCCCCCAACCCCGCAACCTCCGTACCCCAAAAAATCGAAAGCCACCCCCTTCCCCTCCCCCTCCCTTGTAGCCCGAAATTCGAAAGCCCCCCCCCCACCACCCTCCCTTCGATGCTGAAAAAACGCAGACCAAACGGACGAGTGGTGTTTTTCAGGGGGGGGGGAGTTCTTCAAATTTTTGGGCTACGAGGTGGTGTTTTTCGGGACATTCCGCCATTGTTGAGAGCTGCAAAGGAGGAAAATGAAGATTGAAGCGATAGAAGGGGACTGGGGAAGGTGCGTGAACCGTTTCGCGAGAAATCGAAGGGGAAGGATCGCGGCTGAGGAAATCGATGGGGATGAGAAGGAGGAAATCGACGGGGAGGAGGAGGAGGAGGAAATCGACGGCGAGGGGTGAGGAGGGGCAGCGGCGGTGGAGTAGGAAATCTACGGGGAGGGGGGGTGGGGCTGTGGCGGTGGAGTGGAGTGGAGGAGGAGGGGTGGGGGCTGAGGTGGATGGGAGGGGGGAGGGTGGGGCTGGGCTGTCATGGGCTTAGGGTTATGGGTGTGTTAGGGTTCAGGGTTAGGGTTATAATTAGGGTTAGAGTTATGTTTAGGGTATTAGGATCTTAGGATTAGTAGTTAATGGTGGCAATATCGTAAATAAAGCTAACGGTCACTTAACATCCGTTAGAAAAAGGGCATCTGGTGCACAGTTTTGAAAAGTCAGGGGTATATGGTGAATTGTTGAAACATTGAGGGTATATTGTGAATTTTTTGATTTGTCAGGGGTATTTGGTGAAAAAACCGTTTAGGTTTTATATTCAAAATCAAACTCCTCTCACTATCCAAAGCTCCTTATATGTATTTATATCTATTTGATACTATATTTTACTTTTAAATATAAAAATAATGGCATGACATGCCTACGTGGTGCTATCTATGTACTCGAAATCTTGAGGAGTTTTTTATGCTCTTAAAAAGTTCCTCTCTCTCTTTCTCTCTCTCTCTCTCTCTCTCTCTCTCTCTCTCTTTTATATATTATATATATATATATATATATATATATATATATATACAGATAGATAGTGTAATCCTCCATAAATTTATGGATTTTATAAATATATTTTAGTATATACTTCCTTCAGTTCCTAAAGATCGTCCCTCTTTCCATTTAAGTGCGTTTCTAAAAGATCTTCCCTGTTTTGCTTTATTTCTGATTTGAAATTATTTTTTTTCCTTTTTACCCTCTCATGTCCCTAGCATATGGTCCACCATTACATTATTAATCTATTCTTACTTCCTTTCTCTCTCCTAATTTAACCCTTTTTATTTATTTATTTATCTTAACCCCTTTCTCTCTCCTACTTTACCCATCCCATACCCCACACAAATTGATCCTCATTGGTATCTGTAGTAACAGTAACAAGGAAGATCTTTTGGAACCGGAGGGAGTATATATTTATATTCAAATATAATTTAGTTAAAATAATTTATTTATTTAAAAGGTTGACTATTTGAAAATCAAAGGAATTACTTTAAGAATTTAAGAAAGTTAAACTATTTTGTTAAGGCATGCTTTGAAAAACATTTAAAATACTATTTGAATTTGAAAAGGGAATTAAAATGGGCTTGAGGAATTCAAATACTAATTAGATTAGGAAAAGGAATTCTAGTGATGTTTTGAGTTTTAATCATCAATCTTATTCATCATTAAACTCTATTTAAAGTCCAATTGCCTTGTACTAAGCCCAAAAGTAAAACACATATATGAATACATTAAACCCAAATTTTACCCACACACAAATTTTCTCTCTCCTCCCTCTTACAACTGGCGCCCCTTATTTCTCCTCTCTCTCTCTCTCTCACGTTTTTCTCTTTCTTCCTTTCTTATCATCCAAGATATAATTTCTTCCTTAACAAGAAATCTTCCTCCCTCAACTCGAACCACCGCCGACCATCGCGTTTTGTTCACGCTGCTGCCACTCCACGTCGGCGTCCACCTTTTGTCCTCCTTTCCTTTGTGTTGGTTTGATTACCTTTCTTCCTCCTCAAGTTTTATTAAGATTATGTTTTAAGATTTGTTTTAGTGTTAATTATTTTTAGAAGCTTTAATTTAATGATTTAATTATGAATTTATGATTATATAACTTATGTATTGAAGAAATGAAGATTCATATTTAATTATTATGTTTAAATTGAATTTTTAGGGTGTTAAAGATTAGGAAATCATAGTTGTATGTTATAAACTATGAAATTGATTATACTTATATGTTTAAGTATGTTAGAGTATGTTTAAAGGGAGATTTAATAAAGTATATGTTGCTGGAATTTGAAAAAGGATGTTATTAACGGAGTTTTATGGATTTTAATGACTAGTATAGTGGTACTATGCTAGGAAGTATTAGTGATTGAAGTTTTAATGATGGAAACAACTTTTAAATATTTTTAAAGGGGGTTTAAAGTATTTAAAGTTGCTGGAATTTATTTGAGTATTGATTATAAATTTTATTGGTTGTTTTAGGCAGAGAGTTCTTTCTTGGCGACTTCTAAAGTTGTTAAGGTGGCCTATCAATTTGTCTACACAAGGTACGTACATACCTATATGTTGATTGATGTAGTATCATGATTTTAGGAAGGAAAGTTATGTAGTATCATGTATAGGAACTTTGTGAGTTCATATATAATTGCTATTATGTTGGATTTTGCATGTTTTATGCATGTATGCGAACATATTAATTATGAGATATATATCATGTTTGTATGGAAGATTGATACAAGAATGTTGGTTGGGAATCACATGGGAGAATTAATATATTTATTGGTATGGGTCATGATTGAATTATGTCATTCCCTTTTATTATTATTTCACTACTTTATGAGGACCGAGGCCCTTATTTGGTAAGTTGATATTTTATATCTTTGAAAGGTAAGTTGGTTGTTGGCTAGGTTCAACAAATAAGGAAGAATGGATTAAAGAAGGAATTAATCTTGGGTTGTAAGTTGTGTGATCGCTTATTTAATCGTAAGATAAAAATAAGATTGTGAATGTTTGATTATATATTAATTGTGTTGCTTGTGTGCATAACAAGTAATAAATGGTAAATCATGTAAAGTGAAACTTGGATTAATAAACTTTAGACTGGTGCACGTTTGAAGTTGGACAATTAGGAGTTGGGGTACGTGGTGAGAGGGTCATGGCTTTTTCTGGGTTTGGATTGATCACCCTTCCTATTTTTTATTTAAAAGGTTCCTCGATATCGTAGGTCATGGGAATACAGAGTCACACCCGTATTTTGTCTTCCAAAGGGAAGGCTTCTTTTTAGTTAGACAACTCGGTCCAGTGACTATTCCATTTAAAGTAATAAAAGTATTGTCAAAGTTAGTTCAGTAAAAGTTATCTACAAGTTATTATGTTGTTATTTATCCCTGCTTACTATTCATTAGTATCATGTTAGGAATGTTTATTTATTTATTATATAGTACTCAACTTTATTGATTATGTGCTTTGTTGGTATGTGTTGATCATGGCTCTGCCTTATTGATCTTGTGATGATCCATTCTTGGTGAGCAGATACTCTAGTGCATTGTCATTTACATGTGTGAAGATGATGCATCATGGGGTTCGGGAATGGAGAGCTTGTGTAACATGTTGATTTATTTATCATACTTTAGTTGATACATTTATATTTAAGTTTGGTTTGAAGTTAACGTTAACGTTGTTAGTTAGTTTTAAATTAAAGTTGACTTTGTTATTTATTAAATTTCAATTCTAAAGTTAGTTATATGTTTTCCGCTGTAAAATTCTGAATAAGCCGATACGTTATCACACAGGCGATAATGATTTGATGATTCTCTAGTTTCATATTTAAAGTATTTTTGAAAAAGAAAGAATTATCGGGATGTTACAGATAGATAGATTTAGATTGAGTGGTAATGGTAACTTCTGAATAAACAAACATGTTTGGGGATGAAAATTACCATGGAGGCATGAACGTTGGTACGAGACTTCATTTGACAAATTAAATACAATATCATTACCACCATATCGGCTACCAAATAGGTTGTTAAGACTTGATTTTCTAGATAAAGATTTCAACATGTGTGAAAAATTGATACTCATCAAAGAAGCATACCTTAGTACCAGCTGGCATATCACTCAAATCATAGTTGCAAAGGAAGGTATGAACAGGTGTCTTTTCAAGATTGCTAACAACCTACAATATATAATTTAGTAATCAAGTCAAACTCAAGATTTCAGACTTCAAACACCTTATACCCCTCTATCAATAGGCAGAAATATGAATTTGGTATAGTAAACGGGGGAGAATAGGAGCACAATACATGCTAGCAAAGATAAAGAGGGAATGGAAGTTTTCATGATTGATATGTGGACACCTTTTAGATTCTAAATAAAAAAAATTGATGAAAAAAGAGTGATAGAAAAGTTCATTTGTAAGGAAGGAAGCAGCATATGTATTATATGTCTTTACGAACCGACAATGTATATATTTTCATATGCAAGAAAGTAAGTGCAAGCTTGGTTATAGAAGACAGGGAAAATACCAGTTGTATTCGCCCCTTCATAGGAATACGCAAGCAACTATTATCTGATGGTGAATCATTAAGACTAAGACTCCTTTTCATTTTTAAGTTTTCAAGCTTGCTTGATGGCGAATTCCCTGCAAGGTCTATTGAAGAATAATAAAGCAAGTAATTATCTCCATCCACAGTAGTAAATGCAAATGGTAGTTTTTTGGCCTTTGGTGAAAAACTCCTCTCAGTTATGCTGAGTACAGCAAGGAACCCATCAATTTTCTACACACCCAATAATTTAAATGAATCAAACCATGATACTTTAAAATAATCTTATAGAACTGAAGCACATGTACATAAGAGTTTTACCTTACTAAGATATGTGGAAGCGAATCGACCAGACAAGAGGGACTCCTCAAAGGAGCCAACTAATGATCTTCTAACAGGCAAACCAGTTAAAGTCCTGGTATATTTCACACTTGGGGAGATATACGTTGAATCTGGAGTCCAACACTATGTAATAGCAGCAGACTTTTCAGGAGTAACCTGATGATTCCCATCATCATATAAATGAGACCCTTCCATGGTCACGTCCCTATTTTTTATACAAAGGGAAGTCCCATCAAACGAGATGTCAACATCCTTTATAGTTATGTAGTCAACATCGAACTCTTTTCTACAATCTCTGATCCTAGACGCGATTGGCTTTTTATCATGAATTTTAGGACCAAGAGGGGATAACGATAATTGAGGTGACACCAGTGTTTCTAAAGATGTTTAAATTAGTGCTTCTAGAGGCCCTAAGATTGCTTTGGTTTAAAAATAATTGAATCCAAATTGAGGTAAATCAGTATTATGAATAGCTTGCTGCTTGTTTCCAAACAAAGGTCCATCAGTGAAAATGTTGGAGTTAGACCCCAAAATTTTATCGGGTGAGGTATTTCCCAACAAAAGACTAGATGGATGCCAAACATGAGCATCAGTAGTACTGGAACTAACTATATGTGCTTTCTTATGTTTGTGTGTGAACAAAATACCAGAACTCCCACCACCGTCTTGAGAATTTCGTTGATAAGCATTATCACCTATCCATAAGGAATCACCATCAATTTTGTCTAAACATAACATAGATTTCAATGGAGACAACAACCTCTTTCTCGTAGCAGTTCCATTTGTCACAGTTGCATTAGTAACATTGCTCACCACAGCCAAGGAATGAACAGAATCAGCTGATTTACTTTCAGACTCAATCTGAGAAGCACCTAATATCTTTGATTCAAAACCAACAATCCTCAAAAGGGGACTATGAATAGGGTGTTCATGTTTAATATTGAACCAACTCTTTTGATCTCTCCGGCCAATCTTCAAAGCACACACATTAGAAGTAGAATCTCTGTGTACAGTAGTATAATCTGCTCCATTTGGAAAATCCACAGCAGGCCTCCCTTGAAAATCTCCTAAAGAAGAATGTGGAAATTTTCTGGGTATGAAGCTACTCATATTTGTTCCATGCACTTTTTTGTATCATAGGTTGATGCAAGACAGCCTCTGGAAAGGCTGTACCAATTTGCTCAGTTATATTGCATCTTCCTCTGCTATACTACTAGCTGTCACCTGTGGCAAGCCCATCCCAAATATTGGCAGACTATGCTGCCCAAAAATATTACAATAGGCCCTACATTAATCACCTCCTAGTATTGCTTATTCTTTGACTCTACACTAAATGCCTTCTATCTTTCTCGCTTTACTTTACACTAAAGACCTATTTTTCCAAACAACTAACTACAATAACTCAGCCAAATACCATCTTGCAAACTTTAAAGGTATACAACAGTATATGTCCATTGTTCCGTCAATTTTTACAATGCATCTTCATAAAATCAGATAACCATGGTAGCATCTTGTTATCTATCAATCAAAGCTATCCACATTCCAAATGCACCTCCTTCTAATGCTTGCATCACATAGTTCAAGAGACTGGGAATAAAATTATTATCACTATGCATCTTCTCTTTGCAACAGAGAGCAATGACAAAAGGGCAAGACATTCTAAATATAGCGCCGGATCCTGAAGACATAGAGTGATGATGATAGTCACTTCTAAAGAGAAAAAGGACAACATTAATCACCTCTAAAATTAAGAAAAGGAAACATAAAGAAATAGTATAAGACATCCCAACACAATGCAGTTCTATGTCTATTATAACTTGTACAATGACACGCTTAAACTATGAGAATATAAGGGAATATACAAAACTGATGCACCATTGGACAAAACCCAGGCAAGTGGATTACATTGAGGCATGTGATATAAGCTATTGTTCTATTACTATGAACTCATTGTTGACTATGAAGACATCACTATTACACAAGTAGAAATGATGAGTCAAAGCATTAAGATGATACAACAAAACTACAAGTTGCATGAATCCATGCAAAAGATGCTACTAATTGTTTGAATCCAAGGTGTATAGAATAAGCAAAATATTAAAAGACTTTCAGCATAATGGAAATTAGGAACACAATTACACAGCTGACCCACACAAAATTTAGAAATGTAGTACAAATCCTACATAGATGCAGTTAAAAGTAGAAACATTGCATTGCAGGCATACCACTGTTTATCATATATAAGACACACATGTCAAACTAGCCTACTACCTCAGTACATTATAGCTCTCCTATTTGAACTACACATGCTACTTCTTACCAAAAGAAGGGAGAGGGGGGAAATGGAAGCAGTTTAGTTTTATCACTAAATTCATTCCAAACACCAAACTTGTTTCTTAAAAGTGGTCCCGGGAAGGCTAAAAAAACTATGGAACTCAACACATTGTCCCCTCTCCTAGGAAATTAGTATGATGACAAGAGATCCTGATGAGAAACATCAAACTCAGTACCAATGCTGGGTTAAAGAACTCTAAACACTGTTATTGTTCTTTACAACACATTTTATTCATCATACAAAAAATTAAACATTATTAAAGGTTAATTTAACTTTGTATCAAGCTTATCCCTCGAAAACCATGGGATTCACTACGATTAAATTATCAGTAGCAGTTCAAAAAGAAAACTAACTAAAGAGTAAAGACACATTAGCAACTAATCACGCAATCTGCCAGTCTAAAATCAAGATATAAGGGCATCGCTCCAAAATGCACCATTTTCTTTGATTTCAAAAAAAAAAGTAGAAATATGCTAAAAGCTAATTCACAGCTCATTTCAAAATCAGCGAACAATATTGGAGCATAAAATCAAATAACAATGCAAAAGCAGTACAACAAAAAATCAATTCCAAAAGATTGGTCAAGAAAATTTAAAATTCAAATGTCACCAAAAGAACAGATTTCTAGTAGCAAGTATAAGATATTGCAACGATCCTAAACAAATGCATATACAGCAACATCAATCAAAATGTCAGAATTAACACTTATCATAACTCTAAATCTAAGTGCAGATTAACATAGAAATTGGGTAGAAGATAATCAATCCTTTATCTAGAAGTTCGATTTAAGCATACTTTAATTAGTCTCGACTGCTGATTAAATAAAAAATCCACATCAAATATGATGATTAATCAAATTATATATTTCCTCAAATTCAATGATTACCTCTACTCATCTTTCATCATCAAACAAATGCAACAATTATTTAGACAAAGAACCAAAAAATTTTTAGCAAAAGTAAATAAACATTAGCAATTTTTGAACCCATAATTTGTAAAGAGATTATTATATTATTATCATTCATTAACAAATAAAATTTTAAAAAACAAGTAAAGAAAGAAGAAATAGAAGATCAAAAGAACGCACCAGTGAAATGAATGATCAAAGAATGGAATTGAAAAGATAAGAAAAACCCTGAAATTTTTGGGCATAAAAATTAAAACCCAGAAAAAAAAATAAAGAATTAAAGTCAGTCCTTTAGTTTTTCATTCTTGTTCAATCAATGGTAGAAATTTCTTTTTTTTCTTGCCTCCTTTCTCTCTCTCTCTCTCTCTCTCTCTCTCTCTCTCCCTCCCTCTCTCTCTCTCTCTCTCTATCTCTCTCTCTAGCTGTACTTTGTAAGCCTCCCAATGTAATGTAATATTGTAATGTAAATTTATAAACTATAGCTTATGAGAATTGTGAAAGCACGACCAGAATTGTAGTATCTATTTTTGGTTTGCTTGAAGAAAGAGGAGAGGAGAGGAGGTCCATCTTTGCCACATGGCTTTGTGCATGTACGCCAAGTTCTAATATTCAGCCTGCGACTCTGTTTTTTTTTCCGCCTCATCTCTTTTTTCTTTGTCTAGGGATGTCCAAATGCATTCCTTTCTTACACACCATGACACCATTTTAGAATTTTCACCATTGGTTAGTGAATAAAATTAGGAATTTTCCTCATTTTTATTTCAACTTTGAAAGTGATAAAGTTGAATCTAGATTTAATTTGAAAAGGCCAATTTATTAAATTGGTAAATGAAAATAATATATGTTGTCGCTTTAGTAAATGACAAAACTCTATGTTAAATTGGTAAGAAAAGAAAACAGTTTATTGTCACTTTGGTTGATATAATACGAGATGAGTCAATGAACTAATTTCACCCGACTCGAATTGAGTTGACTCAAATTTCATTTGAGTTTGAATAGACCTGATTCGAACCGATTCGAACAACATAGACTCAAAGTTCACTCATGTCTAGATAGATAATGAGTCATATGGTATAGATGTGCTATATTTTACAAGTATCGTCAAGAAAGTTGGTTCATTTGACTTAAATTGCATAAAATTTTCTATGAGAGTATCAATAGGATGTAGTTTGGTCATTATCAAAGTGGCAACATATCGTGCATTTTGTTAAGAATTCATCTAATCAACCAATTTGAAGAATATCTTATTTGAGATTCAAGAAACATACCCCATCCACATACTTCTATTTTAATCCTTTTATCATATAAAAGTACCTTTTTCAAGTGAACTTCATAGTGTTAGGTTCTTCTTGTCCTTCTATTACTTTGTAACTTCAAGTTTCGTTTATTGATTTTTTTTTGACGGGAAATTTTTTTATTTTATAAATTGTAACTTTAAGTTTTCCTAATAATCACTAAAGTACGAAATTTTAGTTGTTCTTATGGTATAATTTAAGTTAGGTGTACCCAATTCTATCTTCTACTCCCTTCAATTTTACAAGTTATTCACTTCTTTAGACACATAGTAATAGAGAAATCGATATGCGGGTCATAAAATGGAAGAAAAAGTATTAATATATTGCATATTATATTGAAACTTGAAAGAGATGTTGTAGGCCAATAAATGTAGAGTGAGAAAGATAGTGGATAGACTTATTTTAAAGATAATGATATAAAATTTGTAAGATCATTCCAAACAAAAAATGTGGATGAACAAATAAATGACAACCCAAAAAAGAAAATGAATAAACTAACAATAACCCCAAATTAGCAAATACTTAAGCAATAAAATAAAAATAGCCTTGGAAACATCGCTCTAGATCTCCCTAAAACAATAACAGACATCATGTCATTGCAGCATTTACTTTCATACTCTGATAGGTTAATAATTTCTAAAAAACATATAATTGCCATTTTAGACCTCATTACGAATGCAAAAGGTATATGCAATTCATGTTGAAAAATATCAATACAATGTTATTTACTTATGTCTGTTTAATTTATTAATGAGATTTGATTAGATACCCATTGAACGATTAAAATTTATATATTTATATATTTATATATATTTATAACCTTAAAATACAAATAATATATACATATATGGTTGCTAATGAAAAAGAGTTACAAATTAGAAAATCTCATGCGAACATTATTTGAAAGCCAATATTAAAGTAAGATATTACATATGTGAGAGATCTCTAATCTTGACATGGTAGATTTGATCTTATAAAAAAAACATTGTAAATTTAAAGGAAAAGGAGATTATATATATTTAATCTCTTATTCATATTTCATGATCACCAACGCCTATTTACTAAACACAACACTCCAAATATGAAATACCTAACAACCTTCTCAATGCTTTACTCCTTTATCCCTTTCTCTTTCCCCTCAACCACAAGAGTGCGGTCATGTATTATTCCCCGTAATCTAGAAACTAAATGAATTCACTAGAATTTATTGAAACTCACATGAGCTGAACATTTTAGACTTTATAAGCCCCTAGTTCATCTTATATCTATACTTGATTTGTCCTAATCAGCTTCAATCAAATCTTATCAAGCTAAAAACCTTTTTGCTAAGTTTTCTATGTAGCCAACCACACACCACACCTCCAGTTAAAAGTGTGATCAGTCCATACATAAAGTTAATTATTGTATTTTTAAGGTTATTAATTAATATATTAGAAGTTACTTATTATAATAATAACAATCAAAGTGAGAGATAACTCAATTGGTTAAAACTTAGTGAAAGTATTGGGTCAGACCGTCTGACCAATACTTACTGTCAGACGGGCTGAGCCCAATACTCAAATGGCCTTAGTAAGAGAACGCAGACAATTAAACCTCCGCCTTCCCCTTCCAGATAAATCCCTTCACCGTCCTTCTTTCCCTTTACCCTCCCTCCTTCTCACTCAACCACCATAACTCCGTCGCATGAGGTATTCATCGCTAATAATTTCTATGGTAAAACCATATAGTATCCGACAACAGAAGTAAATATGTTTGTTATAAAATACACCAAAGTTCCACGCTATGTAGCGCCACCTCCGGTTTATGCTTCTTCAAGGTTTATGGATTTGGATTATCATAAATCCCTAAGCAGAAACTTGACATGGAATTTCAACGTCAATCCAGGGTTTGATTATTTGGTAAGGCTCCATTTTTGTGAGCTAGATATGAGGGTCAATGGAATTCAACAAAGGCCGTTTGAAGTGTACATCAATAATGAACTTGGAGGTCTGGTTGATGTGTGGTATATTACTGGAGGAAGAGGTATTGCAGTATTCCAAGATTATGTTGTAAGCTTGTATGGTCAAAGTGATGGCAAAGAAGCGCAAGGTTTTGTATTGTTTCAGTTAGTTTTTGTATTCTTTCAGTTCGTTTTTTATTTCTTTCAGTTGGTCTTTTATTCTTTCAGTTAGTTCTTTATTTCTTTCAGTTAGTTCTTTATTTCTTTCAGTTGGTGTTTTATATGTTTCAGTTGGTGTTTAAAAATATTTGAAACCAACTGGAAAAAAAAAGACTAACTGAAAAAAAATGAAGACTACCTGAAAAAAAATGAAGACTACCTGAAAAAAAATGAAGACTACCTGAAAAAAATGACCTAAGTTACTTTCAGTTAGACCTAAGTTACTTTCAGTTAGACCTAAGTTACTTTCATTTAGAGGTAACTTACTTTCATTTAGACTAACTGAAAAAAAAAATGAAGACTACCTGAAAAAAAATGAAGACTACCTGAAAAAAAATGAAGACTACCTGAAACTCAAGTGAAGTGGTCCGACGGGCTGATTGTGTCGGACGAGTCCGACACAATACGAACTCTAAAACTTATTGTCCGATTTTAAGAGATTCTAGAATCGATTTCACGGTGGCTACTGGCTAGTCATACACAAGACAAAACCCATATTTAAATCCCCTGGATTTCGTTTGGCACACGAGGAAAGTATTCCAACGGTCGAGAATTACCAAAAAATACTTCGAAAGGGTCCCATAACAACCACGCTACTCACTGTAGTCTGTACACCTTCTCTCTCTCTCTCTCTCTCTCTATCAGACAAGTAGTAGTCAAGAAGAAATCGTAGAGTAAGAGCAAAGTTTCGAACCTTCCACCTCTCCGTTTTTCTAGGGTTTCTTCTTCATCATCAATCCCTAATTTTTCTCTCTCCAAAACCCTAGAAATCAAACCTTTCTTCAACGAAAATGGTGGATTTTTCTAGAGTTCAGAAAGAGCTTCAAGAATGCAATAAAGATGTCAAGGTTTCTGGCATAAGTGTTAAACCTAAAGCCGATTCTCTCTCTCATCTCATTGGAACTATTCCTGGTCCTGTTGATTCTCCTTACGAAGGCGGTACTTTCTTGATCGACATCGTTTTGCCTGGTAATTCTATTTCCTTAATATTTTTATTTTCAATTCAAGTTTTTCGTTGTTTTTGCGAAATTTTGAATTTCATTTGTAGTATGAGTTTGTCCGCTGATTATCTATTTGCTTACAATTGCGTTGCTGTTTGGGGGAATTTTAGCATAAAGATTGTTTTTATTGATAACTTATTTCGATTTGTGAATATAATTGATCTTGCGAATATGAAATGACACAGTTTTGTTTGAATATCTTAGAATTACCGTGTGTATTCACGTAGATACTTCATCACTCTTTATTAATTTCCAATCAAACTTATACTTCTCCTAGTTGTACGCATGATTAGTGTTTTTTAAGTTAAGTTTTTGCTGGACAATCAAATTCTTTGCACAAGGGCAATCTTTTAGTCTTATCCCTTTGAAAAGCTTAATCAGCTGTCTTAAGGTATGTGAAATGGAGTTGGCTGAATTCGCTAATTTTATCAGTGCTGGATTATTTCTTACAGATGGATACCCTTTCGAGCCACCCTTGATGAAGTTTCTGACAAAAGTTTGGTAAGATGTTTGTCATTTCTTTTTCACTTCCTGATTTGGTTGATTAGCCATGTTACCCGTAATATAGAGGCTTACTTCCACTTAGCATTTTGTGTAAAGTGCCAGCAAGAATATAAGTGCATACTTTGAGGCAAATGCTTCAACGAAATATCTTATTGCATAAATCAGTTTTTGTTCAATTGGGCCAATTTTGGTTTGTCATGGGGTTCAAAGCATTCTAATGGGGAATTATGTTTGTTTGTTACAGTTGTGCAAGACTTAATCCTTGTTAATGTGACGTCTTAAATTTCTGTTAGTTTGCTTTGGCGATTTTAATTCGGTGTCATAGAAGTTCTGATAGTTTTGGTGTGTGGTGCACTCTTGGCAGTGTAATTTGCAAGTGATGAGAAAATTAGAATTCTCACAGCAGAGGCGGCTAAGGCCATGTGCAGGATGAGGGCCCCCGAAATATAAGGGGCCCAATTCTATTAGTTGTCCGCCCAAAAAAATAATCTAAATCTAATTACAAATATAAAGAGATTAATTTCTATTTGGTATTTTTCTTCTTCTCCTATTTTCCAAAAAGCCCCATTTATAACTCTTCCGTCTTTCTATTTACCAAAAAATTTAATCTTTATAATTTATTTTAGCACAGGGCCCCTAATTTTATGAGACGGTCCTGTCTCACCGTTATCCTTGTCTGATGTATCTATGCTGATCATATGTGCTCTTATGCATAGAATGCACTGTCAAATGAGAATTACCACCATTTTAAGGTTCAGAGAATGTTTCCATATGGTTTGTTGTTCGGTTAATTATATTTGAAGGACTATCAACCTGTTATGTGTAGCTTTAAGTCTTTAACTGTGGATTCATTTGATGTGATTGGAATCATGGGAAAGTGGATGCTGGGCTAATCATAACATCTTACTCTGTGAGTGATTTGGCACTTCATCTTCATTCTTCAAGCCTAGTTTTTATTGGGGAAATAAGGAAATTTCTATTTTAATCCAAGATATTGTGCCACAGATTTGATCGCTTTCTGTCCTTTTGGCCAAATGTATAGTTGGTAATAAAGGGGGTTTTGTTTTGCGAATAATCTTGCCTCTTTGAAAGGGGGCAGGGGACACCAAATCTGTGTTAGTTCCTTCTCATCTTTGTCATTTGTCTTCTCTACACTATGTCCCAACCCGGGCCTTCTTCTTAGAGAGAAAACATCTAGTTTTCTGGAATTTTCAAATTTAGGATGCATCCATAAAATTGAAAGTGGAGGATTTGACAATAGGTGCCTTCTCTTGCATTTTACCCACTTCATACTTGCAGTAGCCTCTGCATCCAAATACTTCTGCTATAATATTAGTTGCAAGTCTGAGGTTCTTAATAGTCTCCACTTACACTATGTTCAGATGACTCTTTTTGGATAAATTAGCACAGCATCGCAAGTCTGAAGGTCAACTATGCTCAGGGTGTTTTTCCATACAGTATAGAGGTGTTGAGACAAGGAACAATTACCTTTGCTTTATGGAAGGGCCATTTTCTTGTAGCATTTCCAGATGAGCCCATAGAGACAGCATGCTTTTATGGTGGATGTGTGATTTTCTGCCGGAATGGAATGAAGAAATTTTTGTAGCATGTCATAAGATTATTGCTTATTAGGTTACATTCTGGTCTTTTGGTGTGAGCCTTCTAGGGCCTTATGAGGTTCTTAAAAGCGTGATGGTTTCTTGTTCAGGTGACTATTTTTGTGTAACCGCTCAGGTTATTGCAAGGTAGAAAGTCTACTATGCTCAAGGTGTTTGTTATACACTATAGATTGGTTGAAACAGGGAGCAAATCTTTCATTGCTGCATTACGAAATGGCCATTTTCTTGTACCATTCTGATTTGTCCGCCTCCATATCAGAGCATTTCTAGATAAGCTCATAAACGGCATGCTTTTCTAGTCATTTTGTGGTTTCTTCTAGAAAGAGGTATTTGTAACATGTCATAAGATTGTAGCTTATTGTGCCATTGTGGGTTTTGGTCTTTTGGTTTGAGCCTTCTTAGGGCTTTATTATTAGATAAACGTTTAGTGCTATGGGAATGCATATACCTACCTCTACCCTCCTTGGGAGAGTTTCTGGTCTACTTATTTTCTTGGTACATTGTCTAAACTATTGTAACTTTTTATTTATTAAAAAAAATTATGTGCTACTCTCAGGAGATTACAAGCTTAATGTGTATTCATGCATTATATTGAAGGCATCCTAATATTAGCAGTCAAAGTGGGGCTATCTGCCTGGATATCTTGAAAGATCAATGGAGTCCTGCACTTACTCTGAAGACAGCACTTGTCTCCATACAAGCATTACTTTCTGCACCACAGCCAGATGATCCTCAGGATGCTGTCGTTGCTCAACAGGTTATTTTTCTGCTAATGTGGAAGTCTTTGAATCTCAAATTCCTGTTTGTGATTATGTGCTACTTAAGCTCTTTGGGGAAGGGAGTTTGGCGGTTTTAGCCGCCAATTGTTATGCTTACAAGTTAATGCAGTAGGACATTTATTGTACTGTTTAATTATGTGGTGCAGTATCTTCAAGACTACCAGACCTTTGTGGGCACTGCTCGTTATTGGACAGAAGCTTTTGCTAAAACATCTTCTCTTGGGATTGATGTGAAGGTAGGTGACTCCTCTTCCTTGTGAGTATGTCATTGAGTCAACCACACATATATCCATTTGTATGATGTCATAGGGAAGTTGCTTATTATGCAGGTACAGAGGCTAGTTGAAATGGGCTTTCCAGAAGCATTGGTCAGGAGTACTTTGGAAGTTGTTGGTGGGGATGAAACTCTTGCCCTTGAAAAGCTTTGCTCAAGCTAGATTCATCACATAATCCCTTTTTGTTGATGATGCACTCTCTGAAGGTCTCGATTAAGCCAAAACATGGACTCCATGTCTAGTGTAGAGCTAATATATCTACTCCATCTTTAGTCAAGTCCTTGCTAAAATTTCTCTTTTGATATTTTGTTGCTATTGAGGCTGAGCTCCTTTCATGTTGAAAGGAGAAGTTACAAATGCCGATTATTGAATAGAATGCTTAAAGAATGAATGAGAAAGTCCCCTGGCTTCTTTGCATCCCTCTATCTACTTCAATTTCATTTGCTTTTGTGCACTATTATATGTCTTCTACATTGTAAGTAGGATTATTGAGAGTAGAAACCAAAGAAGAGGCGGTGTAATGAAGGAAATATCATAGCTCAAGGCAGGCAAGAGGGATTTATGGCACTTCTATTGTCTCAACCTTCGCGGCTCCTATTTCCCCTTTTTAAATTGCTCTAAGTATACATACTACGTGCGGAATGTGCATTTATTTTAATCTATTGCATCTTGGAACATAATTATGGTGGTTGATATGACGTTCGTTTCCCTAGATCTGATTTAGTATATGAAGTTTTGCATGTGTAGTTTTGTTTGGACTGCTGGGCCAGTTTGACGCATGGTGAGATATAATAAGTTTGGCATATGGTTAAATTTTCAAGATCAGATTCCTTTTGGTTTGTGATCGGTATTTCTAGCTGTTTGAAAAGGAGATATGGGGTGGTTTACTTGGGAGTATTGACTGTGTAGAAGACAATATGCTATCTCAGTCTTGTTGCTAATGTATATGCACAATATTATAAATCTATTTTGTTTGTCAAACTTGTGGTTTGTAGTGGAAGGAGAAGGGAAAGAAATTCACAATATCGAGAGATCATAGGTTTTGGTCATTGTAATATCTCGTCGGAGCATCTGTATAACATATCCTAGATGCATAAAATGTCAGCAGCAGATTTTATGTGACCATGGTTGTAATGACTAATGAGGATGGAGTAATACTATCTTTGACTTAAATCAAAGCAAGGACAAGCGTACTCTTTGTTTTGAAAAGACTTATCTCTTTGAGGAGAAATGATTGCCAGATCATTCAGCACCAACGATATGTTGCATATCCATCTCAACTAGAGTTTTGGAGCAGATCCCGAAGTAAGTGTTTGATCTTATTAATCATACACTGCCGCTTAAACCATACTCTTTGAGCTTCTATATTAATGGAATGCTGCTGTGGTGATTATAGTCAGAAGTTAAAAGTTTTGAAATTAGTGTCATACCTTAATGATCTTCTTTTGCCATGTTTAACTAGTTTTTAGTCCTGGTCTATGCCCTAGGTAATAATAATTTTTGTTTATTAATATTTTACTTTAAAATTATAACACCAAACATTACTTGGTTTAGTAGCTAGGGATCAAATCTCATAGCTAACATTTTCTAATTTTTTTATTGTATGTGGAGTACGTGAAGTAAACAATCTAAGGCATAGCGCCACGTGGCAATGTTTCTTGTTTATGAAGGCCTTTTAATATATTATTATAGATTGGCTTGAGATAGTGTGATTTGATCTGATTTTGAAATGTGAATGGTTTTAAAGTAATTTTCTGAACTAAGGTGATTCAGTCAGTTCTGTCCCCCCCCCCCCCCCAACTCTTTATTGATATGAATGTGCACTTGTTGAGATCTAGTTTCTTAAGTAGCGAAACTACTCGCTACTTATTTATGGTGTTATTGGCGTACAACAAAAAATGTGAAGTTATTTAAACTTAATGCTATCCAGGCCTTGTATATTGCTTAGTGTTCTCTAGGCTGTGTATATTCATTAGTGTTCTAGGCTATGTATATTGATTAGTTATACTCGAGGCAGGATACTAATATGCAGTTTTGGGTGGTGCTATATTTTTTTGTTTCAGTGGGATGTCTGCATAACAAAATTCAGGAAGGCTTATTATTCCTCTTTACAAATGTTTTCTGCTTTGAATTATGAGGTGCACGAAGGCTTTTACCAAGTCACTGGAACTTATATACACCCGGATGCCAACATCACTTGCAGATATTTTTAATCTGGTTGCTTCTTTCGCTTTCTTTTTAAAGGTGGATACTGGATACAGTTATTGCATCACTAGTTTCATGTCTGGAGAATGTGCTACTGTGGTATTCAATGTCTCTCCTCCCTTATTAAATGCTTTATTTCCAACCTTCCCATCACAGACTATGTCAAGGGTTGTCTGAATCAACTCTATGATAGAATTTTGTTGCAGTGCCTTTTTATCTTCCCCTTGAATATGTGTTCTAATTTAACGCATAGAAATTGGATCTCCCGTGCTGGATTTTGCCAACAGAAATTTTCTTAAGTATATTACACCTAACTAAATTTGACAAGAATCTTGGTACTTGAGTCTTGTATTTCACTTAGTCCATGCTGAATATGCTGATTCTATCATGTGTTGATGACTGAGGACCCATACTTCCCCTACCCACTATATTTTGTCCGTGAAGAAGATTTGTCAAACTGCTGCTTGACTTTCCTGTAGATGATACAGTACTAATGTAAGCATGATTTATTTTATAATAGTAAAGATTCTTTCTTAATTGAAAATTATCTGTAATCTAGATTATGGTGGACCTTTGTAAGATGTGGAAGATTAGCCAACGTGGTAGAAATCGAAAGAAAGAAGATGGAAGTAGATTGTATTGGATTGTACATATTATTGCTCTCTTTATTGAAGTTGATCATGCTTTTTGGTAAAAGGAACTGCTAATAGTGCAGATAAAGTGGATACTCATGGTAGGAATTATGACCTCAACTAGCAACAAGTGCTTGGATCGTAAAGGCTTGTTCTAGTTTAACTAAAGGTTTTGGTTTGAGCCATGGTAATGTAGCATCACTTGGTGGGAGGCATGTTTCGGTTTAAATCGGATTAGTCGGAGTCTAGTAGGCTTTGGATTATTGGATGGTTTTCCATTTTTTCACAAAAGGAAAATAAAAGGTTTAGATATGGGAAAAATCACGAGCTCAATTAGCAGAAGCATTAGTACATGATTCCACAACCGTTTATACGTTTTCGAACTGGGATATTCATTCTTGTCCAGCCTTTAGGCACCTCACAAACGGGGCTAAAATTCGGTAGTTACCTTAATTGAAGTCTAAGTACAGTTAAGTTGTTAAAGGTATTTAAGATATTTTGTCTGTGCACCTTTTGCCATTATGAAGAAGAGGCAGTACCTTGTGACTAGTGAGCTCCTTTGTGGTCTGTGGGTGGTATGATCAGTCTTAAAGTGATAATGGCTTGTGTTTTCTGACATTTTTCTTGAGCAATCGAGGACCCCCAGTAGTAGAACTTTTAGTAGATGAATTACAAAAGTACATTGTTTTGTTGTAGAAAAGTCCTAAAATAAAGTTGAGTTAAATCATCTTTTTTTTTTTCGATCCTTTTCTTTTTTTTCTCCCTTTACATTGTGTGGTAGCCTCTTTCTAAAAGACTTAAAATGACATCGTGGAAGGAAGTGGGGAGGTCATACAAATCTAATAAGTTGCTCATGAAGTCGTGAGGATTAAATCAACATTTCATGCGCGAGAAGGTGGGAAAAGTTGAGTAGATACCTTTCCATCTTTCGTCCTAATTTGGAGTTTTTGACTTTCATCGAAGACCTAAACTTTTTGCAAATCCCAAGTTCAACTGTTAGTTCAAAATCTTTACTCTTTTTTTTTTTCCCAAAACTACCTTATAGAGGTAATTAAAAAGTATCTAGTCCAAAACTTTGAATAGCATTGCCAGTTGACAGAAAACATTAGATAGGTTCTGTCAAAATGCCCAATTTATGTTCCCTCCCTCCTTTTCTTATTGTAAAATTATGTAAACGTCCCATAACATTTACGGCCTGTTTGGTAGTCGTTAATAAATTGCGGTAATGGGAATGAATTTTAAGTGTAATTTTATTAGGGAAGTACCCTTAAAATCTCCATGGGGAGGCATTTTTTCTCCAAGGACAAGCAATCTCACCCCTAAACTTGTGTTTTTGTCTCTAAGGGGAAACAATTTTCATTACCACTCATTACCACCCTACAAGATGGTATTGGATGGGAATGAAAATTCAAGAAGGAAAGTGGACACTTTAGGATAAATTAGCATTACCATGGTAATGGACAATGATATTTTCCACAAATTTACACAAAAATTCATTCCCATTACCACCATTTATAACCAACTACCAAACGGGCCGTTAGGGAGTGTTCAGTTCATTTGATTTTGGTATGAGGTATGGGTTTAGAATGAGTAAAACCCATACCTAATGTTTGTTTAATAATTTGAGAGATTTAAAACCCATACCTCAAACCCATAAGGTATGGGATCTAGAAATCCAGGGGGGTTTGATTCATACCAATACACTTAGGTATTAAATAGAAGAAAAAATTTCATTCCTAAATAAAACCAAAATACATGGTCTTAGGTATCAAGTTTCAAACATATACCACCTTGATTTCATTCCTAATTCCAAAACCATACCACTATATGAACCAAACGCCCCCTTAAAGTAACAATATTCCACTTTGCTCCGTTGTTAACTTCCAATAACTTCTATTTCTCCGTCCTGTCAATTAGAACCAAACGCCCCCTTAAAATAACCCTAATTGACTAATTGAAGCATTAACACCATAATAGATACTTTTCAAAACAAGAGATGGATGAATTTGGAATGTCGTTTCTACCACATATTGGGTGAAAACTTCGTCTTTGATTGGAGAAGAAGAAGCTCTTATGCTCTAAGTTTGCAAAAACAAAGGAACTACGAAAAGATAGTAGATAGTAATGGAAGGAAAACAAAAGGTGGGGCCCTTTGACAGAATCTACTACTTTTTTTAATTAACTGGTAGTGCTACTTAATGTTGTGGGTTTTTTAAGGTGAGTTTTTTTAAAAAAAAATTATAAGGTATTCCCCTCTGTATCAGAATACTTTTAGGGGAGTTTGATTGGTTGAGTGGAAAGGGAAATGATTTGAGAAAGGGTTACAAGGAGAATGGAAAGGTTTACCCTTTGATTTTCAAAGTTGTTTGTTTAGATACTAGCAAAGAAAACCCTAGTATTTCCCACCACCACAGCTTTTCCCTTAAAACTACCACCACTCATGTAAAACTACCAACTTTTCCCCTCCTCCACCGCCGCCGTCGCTCTTCCCCTTCCCTGTCGCTGGCACGCCGCCCCTTCCCCTCCTCCTTCGTCACCCCTTCTCCTTCCCTTCGCGGCCACTGATTTTTGCGGTAAATCTTTTCTCTTTCCTCCTCTCTTGTAGATCTAAAGTTTTTCGGCAAGGGAGAGGTGTTTTCCATGGAAGGTGGTGGTTTTTGTGTGGATTGTGGTGGTTTTCGTGTGGATGTGGTGGTTTTTCATGTAGAGATGTGTTTGTTTCCGGCGGTGAATTTGGTGGTTTCGGGTGTAGATCAGTGATGGTGGGGTGTGGTTTCGGGTTGATGGTGGTGGTTTCGGGTGTGGATCAGTGGTGTGGTGGTGGTTTCGGGTTGATGGTGGTGGTTTCGGGTGGTGGAGTGGTGGTTTCCGGTGGAGGGGTTCTAGGGTGGTGGTTCTGGTGGCAAAGTGGTTGTGGTCAAAGGTGATGGTCAAGGGTTTTCCATTCCCCCATTTCTAAGTGGAGGGGGTAGTGAGGAATCAAAATAGAGGGATTTGGGGTAATGGAGGGGAAAAGAGGGGAAACAAAACCCCAAATCCAAACAAGTTTTAAGGGAATGGAATCAACTAATTCCCTTTCCCTTTCTTGTAACCCTCTAACCAAACGCCTTAACACTTATAAGCGCTCATAGTTTTAGATGATAAGTTGTTGTTTGGTTATCAATTATTATTTTATTGAAAAGTAGATGTGACAGGAGTTAATAAGTAGTAAAAGCAACATTATTTTATTTGGTGGAGAGAGAGTGTGAGCTAATGGTTAGAGTTGGTAGGTAGTACGAGTTATATTAAATTATTTGGAGGAGAGAGAGTGTGGACCTATGGTTAAAAAGGTAGAAAGATTAAACTAATTGTGGGTCATATTAAACAACAGAATTGTAAAAAGTATTTTGGTACAAATGAAAAATGAAAGTGTAAAGAGTGTTCTGGGACGGAAGGAGTAGTTATTTTCAAAAGTCGGTATTTATAATGTAGTTTTTGACGAAAAAGAAATGATCATTCAACGTAAGGTGTACAATGGAAAAATTCTGACTTTTAATAACCAGGGTAGAAGATTTAGTTATCGTTTTTTGGGATCCTAGATAGGTTAGTTTTCACGAAATCTAGAATTTTTTTATGATTCTTCCCTATTATCACTCGATTTAACTTTCTTTCTTTACCACTCCATCTATAGAGCTAACCTTATGAATTACCCCATTTGCGCTAGAAGAATTGAACACTTTTTTTCCCGTTTGTCTCCAATTAGTTTCAAAACTATCTTTTAACATGGTGCCACTGTTAGTATATGAGTCTTATAACTCCCTACTAGCTATTTTATATTCGTTAATAAAATAATACAATACTTCCTCTCTTCCAATAAAAGATATCTCATCAATTCATATTACATCTAATATTTGTTAAAATACCATTTGGAACTACACTACATGTAGTAAAAAGTGTTCATATCTGTTTAGGATGAAGGGAGCTTCATTTGTACTTCTAAACTGTTAAGATGATTTTTGTTTGAAGAATGGATGATGGTGAACCACAAGGACTTTCATGCAAGTAAAAGATTACTCTATATACGGTATACATAATTACTTTTTTCTCTTCATTCTAACCGCAAAAATAAAGGTGGTATAAACAATTATGGATTTTACTTCAACCTACTCCTTAAGACAAATTTTTATATGGCTACCTTCGTTTAAAAACTTTAGTACATAAAACCCTTTCTCTCTCTGCGATTTCCCTTAAATCAAACCCTAAAGTAAAAGTTCAACTAGTCGCCTTGCAAGCTCGCTGGTAGCCAGCGTGGATACACTGGTCGCTGGCGAGCCTGCCCACTAGTTTGTAATAGCGTCTTCCTCTCTGTTGTTCTCTACGGCCGTCCCTAGTCAATGTTTGTATCGTGTCTCCCCTCTCCCCATCCCCCGTTCCCCTAATGGTTGGTGTGGTTGGTTCCGTCAAGTCTCCCCTCTCTCCATCCCCTCGTTCCCCTAATGTTGATGTTTCCTGTCGAGTTTGTCCTCGCGCGTCGAGTCAGCCCTCCCTAGTCCTTTTGTTCGTTAGCCTTCCTCCTCCTCCCCTTCCCTTGTTCCCCCATGTTAGGTGTATGTTGCTATAGTGCGTCTCCCATACGCCTTCCTCGTAGCGCTCATTTGTTCCTAGTTTCAGTGCGTCTCCTCCCTCCCTTGTCCTCTATTAGGTGGTTTTAGTAGTTCGACTTCCCCTCCCTACCCCCTGTTAGGTGTTTTAGTATGTCTTCCCCTCCCCCTTTCCATGTTCGTTGTTGTGTTGTGGCTTGGTTGGTCAGTTCAGCTGAGTGGTTTGCTGCAGCCCCTGTTTGGTTAGTTGTCGTGACTTAGGTGAGGCCGGTTCTCTTGAGAAGCGCCAGCGAAGCTCGTATAGTGTATCCTAGTAAAGGTTGCTTTTGGCTATCGTCGGTAGTCCTTCAAGTTGTTTCAGTCTCGTATTCTGTCTTAGCTTTAGTTTAATGTATGTTCTTCCAGATCTAATATCGCTTGCCTTTTTGTGTATGGATGTGTTTGGGTGTTCGTTAGTAGTGATAAGCGGGCAGTGCAAGGCTCTTGATTTTTCATGATAACGGAGGATCTAGGGAATGGTGAATAAAACAAATGATTCTAAAGTTGCCGTGGGGTTTATGCCGCTTTAGGACATCGACGACCCGTTTGGTAGATGTTAATAAATTGCGGTAATGGGAATGAATTTTAAGTGTAATTTTATTAGGGAAGCACCCTTAAAATCTCCATGGGGAGGCATTTTTTCTCCATGAGCAAGCAATATCACTCCTAAACTTGTGTTTTTGTCTCCAAGGGGAAGCAATTTTCATTACCACTCATTACCACATACAAGGTGGTATTGGATGGGAATGAAAATTCAAGAAGGAAAGTGGACAGTTTAGGATAAATTAGCATTACCATGGGAATGGACAATGATATTTTTCACAAATTTATACACAAATTCATTCGCATTACCACCATTTATAACCAACTACAAAATGGGCCGCGAGTGTTCGTTAAGATAAGAGGAGGTTCTCAATTTAGATCTGTTGGCATCGTTCTTCTAGGTTGGAGATTGTGAGGTTGAATCTTCGGATTCGTAAGTGGGGAAAAGTTCATCAATCTAACTCGCCTCAATTTCTCGTGATCGCTTCAGGTGTCATCACACCTAAAAAATGCATCTTGTAGGAGGCCCTCCTATTTGATTTGGAGTAAGTTATGACCTCCACCTCTTTCGAGTTTCAGTCTAATGCGACTAAACTCTGGGTACCCTCGCAGCAGGGTCAGAAGTCATCAAAGGATGTGACTTCATTGTTATTGATTCAGTAGAATCGCAGGAGGTTGTTTCTCTTCAAGGACCTTGGGATTTAGTATCTAGTGGACATTCGGGTCCATTAGCTATCGTGCATCAGTCTCTCTCGAAAGATCGTCAGAATTTCGTATTACAAACAGGCTCCCTCTCATATCAGGTCTTTTTCATGAAGACATATCATCCAACCTCACTCGTCATATTTCAAGACAAACTTCTTTTGGACTGGACATGTAATAGTTAGTTTTTTATTCCTAAAGTATGTACGAGCTAATAAAGCTCTTGTTCATATTAGTTTGTGTCTATTTAGTTGTATTAGCATTAGGCTATACTCAAGTTTTAATTAATGCAAATTTTCTCGATGTCAAAAGAAGACAAATTTTTATGAGTAATTGAGGTAGTTCATATGCCCCGCTTGGGATCATGGAGGTGACTGAAGAACAATTGTTCTTATTCAAGTCCTTCCTAAGCCTCGAGATAAGGAAGAATAAAAGCTCCTTTCTCATTGCAGTGTTCACCGCCAAGGAAGAAAACTTGTAAAAGAAAGATAGACAATGCAGTTTTAGGTAATAGACAAACTCATCATATTCACTACAGAATACATATTCTTCCAACTTTTGAATGTTGTTGAAGGAACTCCACGATAGCTTGTAGTACGGATACTCGAGATGACAACTTTACTATCTTCAGGTTAATGCTATCCAACATTGAGAGAAGATGAGATGAGCTACACTATACCTAAATTGGTGTTTTAGAAAGATATAATCAACATGCAAGTGATGAAGCTCATCAGCCTTGTAGTGCTAAATACCTCTCCAGAAATCAGTACATCAGGTAGGTGTCCTAGGATTGTAATTCTCTTTGGCAGTGTGCCAATGATGAGCTTTAGTTATTTATGTTTCTTGTCTTGTAGTAATCAAGGTAGTAGTCAGGTGGCATTATACCATTAGCAAGACATCTTCCTAGGTATCTTCCTTGTAATCAGTGGGATCTATTAAAAGGACCATTCCTAGGTTGTTTGATTATCACAAATGAGTGAAGTAATGAAATGAACTACAACCAAGTTCTACTGAGAAAACTTATTACCTTATTAATATTTTTATGATATTAGAGCCAATGCACTTAAAACCTTCAAAGTATAAAATTTTCTTTACTTTGAAATTGGGATCTTTAAAATGACAGAAAATCCACCTATAAAAGTAGAACCTACAAACCCTTTATTTCTGCACCCTTCAAATGGAAAAAAAATTTGTTTTCGCAGATAAATTTCAAGGAACTACAGATCCTGGAGAAGATCCATGGAAATAGCTCTATCTTCTAGAGGAAAGCTAGGCTTTGTAACATGAGTTCCATTGAGAGATGATAAGGATGCTGTAAAGAAATTAAAGAAGCTTGGAATACATGTAACAACATGATAATCTCATGGATTATGTATCAGAATCAATTAAGGCATCTGTCATGTTTGTTAACAGTACAAGATGAATATGGAATCAGCTTGAGAAGAGGTTTTCCCTCACAAATGACTCGAGACAATACAAGCTTAGTAAAGAACTCTATGAAACTAAGAAACAAGGGGAAAATTCAGTGAGTATTATACACTGATGAAGTGTTATTGGGAGGAATTAGAGTCTTTATATTCTTTACCACCAATCACCAAGATAACTACATAAATCACTGCATTTGTGGATGCTTCAACAAGGCAACAAGAAGAGAAGCAAAAACTCCTCCAATTTATGAATGGATTAGATGAATCTTGTGGTACAAAAAGAAGTAATCTTCTTATGATGTCTCCATTACATATTGTGGAGATTGTTTGCAGCTTTCTGGAGCAGGAAGAAGCTCAGATGGATATCTTGACTCAGGTTTAGGAAAAATTGAAACTATTGCTATGTTTAGCAAGGGACCAGGGGGAGGTGGAATCAGTACACCAAATGCTACTCAATGCACTGTGTGTAGCAAGACTAATCATACAAAGGATAATTGTTGGTTTGTGGTTGGATTCGCAACAAAATATAACAAAGTGAAGAATCAAGGTGAAGATAAGATGAAAAAGAAGTCACAACTTTCAGGGAAAATGGATGAATAGTAGAATAAATGCTATTTGCTGCGGTGATTAACTGGCCTATTGCGGCGGTTTTGGCCTCGCAGCAATTAAGGGGGCAGCAATAGGTAATTAATATATTGCTGCGGTTTTAAACCGCAGCAATATTTGAACATATTGCTGCGGTTTTACCTGTAAAACTGCAGCAATATATTTATATTATATATTAGCAAAATTGAGTATATTGCTGCGGTTTTCCTTAAAAACCGCAGCAATATACTCCATTAGGTCAAAAATTTTTTTTATTTATTTTGCCATTAAATTCGAAATTGAACAAAATTCAGAAAAATAGCCAAAATTTATAAACTTTCATCAAAATCTAGCTACAAAACGAAAAAAAAGTTGAAGACAAACTTAACATTATATCATAAAAACTTAACATTAATTCTAACACATAAACAAAAAAATAAAAAGACAAACTTATATTACATCAGAACAAAAGGAAAAAAAACAGATCTGAAATAATTAAAAAATGATCGTAATAATAATAAAAACGAAAAAAATAAACAAATACAATTGAAAACGAAAAAAAAAATTCTGAAAAACAAACGAACTCGATCTTGGAGTCTTCCATCTTCAAGCCTCGATCTTCGTAGGAATCTGGGCGCGCGACAAAACGAACAGACAGGCGAACGAACAGCCGACGAAGAACCAAAGAACAGCCGACGAAGAACAAACGAACAGCCGACGAAGAGAAAGCAGACGCGCGACGAAGAACAGCCACGAAGAATAGATCTGGGCGGTTTCCGGCGAACAGAACAGCCGACGAAGAACTCGAGACGCTGCGTTTCTCCGTAGTAATCTGGGCGGTTTCCGGCGAAATCTGGCGGAAACGACGAGGGAAAAAAGAGAAAGGGAGAGAGAGAGAGGAGATGAGGGAGGAGAGGTACTGATGAGGGAGAAGAGGCGTGAGATTGATAGAGGAGCTAGATTGTTGATAGAGGAGAGAGAGAATATGAGGGAGAGGAGAAGAGGCGTGAGATTGTTGATAGAGGAGGAGAGAGAGAGAGAATATGAGGGGGAGGAGAAGAGGCGTGAGATTGATAGAGGATGAGAGAGAGTGAGAACATTTAGGGTTTAATTTAGGCGTGAAGAGTGGGGTGGATTATTTTATTATTAATTTTAAACGCCTATTGCTGCGTTTTTTGTAGGAACCGCAGCAATAGGTTCAAATAATATTTTTTAATATTATTTTAATATATTGCTACTGTTTTTATCAGAAACCGCAGCAATATATCTGGTCAAATAGTCAAAATTTTTTAAAAAATTTCCGTTGAAACCATATTGCTGCGGTTTTCGGCCAAAACCGCAGCAATATGGTTATTTTATATTTTTCTTTTTTTTTACGTGATATATTGCTGCGTAGGGGTAAAACTGCAGCAATATCACCGCAGCAAATAGCATTTATTCTACTAGTGAAAGGAAAGCAAGGAGGGGTCAAGATTGTTGCCAATGCTCATAGACAACATCAAAGTGATGATAGGTCAACATCTAGCAATATCACCATCACAACACAACAGTTGAACAGCTGTGGAGACTCCTTCCAGCTCCATCCAAAGGAGGTGACTAAGATGATGAGATGGACACAACCTACTAAGGTATGATGTCATGTCATTTTGTTGATTCAGTTAAAAATGGCAAGTGGATAATGGATTCTAGAGCATTAGATCATATGACATGTTCTGTGTCTTTGCACCAAGATGTCCATGAATGTAAGAACACTCCATTAATTAGCCTGCCTACTAGAGATACCTTAAAATTATTTCACGTTGGTAATGTGAAACTTTCTAATGAGATAACACTAAAAAATATTCTCTATATTCTAGCATCTAAACATAACTTACTCTCTTTTGATAAATTATGTGAAGAAATGAACTATAAAGTGGTATTTTTTTTTATAAGTTTTGCATCATTCGTGATTGTGAGAACAATGAGGTAAGAGGTGTACGAAAGGGGGAGAATGGTTTGTATTACTTGTTTAATTTAATGAACCAATTCTTAAAACTCTGAAAAATATTAGAGCTCAGACTGGAGTGACATTTGGAAGAAAAAGAAGATGACTATGGATGTAGATGCTTGTACAGAGGTTCTCAGTGTGATAAAGAATGTGCCTAAGCTTAAAGAAACTCTATGGAATCACAAGATGGGTCATGCACCCAATGAAAAGAGTCGCAATGATAAAAAAAAACTAGATGTGAAGAAAAAAAATGTGAAGATGTGTATGTAACTTGTCCCTTGGCAAAGTTTACTAAGATGCCATTTGAAATAAGTCATTCTAGAGCTGGTGATATATATATGGACATATGAGGTGTATTTAAGGTCAGTTACACGGGAAAGTATAAATACTTTCTCACTCTAGTAGATTATTTCTCTAGAGTAACATATATAGATCCATCTATTGAAATTGAAGTCTGATGATTTCAATGACATTGAGAAATTTGTGAATATGGCAAAGACTCGGTTTGGAAAGGATGTGAAAATTATAAGATTTGATAATGCTCTTGAGTTTGAAGACCGTAAATGTAAGTTTTTTTATATAGAAAAATGGAATAGTGCACCAAATATCTTGTGTGGACATGCCACAACAAAATGGCAGGGCTGAAAGAAGGCATAGAAACATTTTGGAGATGGCAAGGGCATTAAGGTTTCAAGCATGCCTTCCCTTACAAATTTAGGGAGATTGTGTAATAACAACTATCCATATTACTAACAGACTACCAACTATTGTCCACAATGGAAAAATCCCTTATGAGTTATTTTATGGGAGAGAATATGAATATAAGCACCTTAGATGCTTTGGGTGTTTAACTTTAGCTTACAATCCTGAGAGGAAGAGTGATAAATTTCAAGCTAGGAGTGTTGCATGCATCTTTATTGGGTATTCACATACACAAAAGGGATACAAATTGCAAAACCTTCTTACAAGTATTGATTTTGTGTCTAGAGATGTCAAATTCTATGAAATAATCTACCCATATAACATATTCCACTCAACCTCTGCTCACAACTCTAAAAGATCTCACTAGTTACCTGTTGAAGCCATGATAGGAGATAAAATTTATGAAAGTGAGAGTGAAAAAGAAGATAATGATGGGAAGGCAGAACATGAAGTGACTGAGGAAGAAGTGAGAATGAAAGTATGCAACCACATATTAGTCCAACAAGGTCAAGTAGAGATCACAGAGCTCTTGCTCGGCATTCAAACTATCATATAAGTGATAAATTTGTTCAAAAGGTTAGTGAAGCTCAAGTAAGTTCTCACTTCACTTGTCTTGTGAATTCAATTAACAAAGCTCATGATCCAAAGCACTTTAAAGAAGCATCAAAACATAAACATTGGCTTCAAGCAACGAATGAAGAGTTGGATGCATTTGAGGGAAATCATACATGGGAAATTACAAAGTTGCCACCAAGAAAATATGCCATTGGAAGCAAGTGGTTATACACCACAAAATATGACCCTAAGAGAAAGAGTACAAGGTTCAAGTCAAGACTTGTAATCCTTGGAAACAGACAACAGTATGGGCTTGACTATGGTGAGACATTTGCACCAGTAGCCAAGATGACCATAGTGAGTTCGCTTCTTGCTGTTGCAGCTATATGCAGGGATGGTTTGCTCACCAAATGGATGTAAAAAATACCTTTTTACATGGTGAGCTAGAAGAAACAATCTATATGAAATTCCCTTAAGGATATGGAGGAGATGGATTCAAGTTTGATACCAACTCTCAGCGGAGTATGCTGGAAAGAATGATGGTAACACCAAAGTTTGCAAGCTTTTAAAATCAATGTATGGGCTTAAACAAGCACCAAGACAGTGGTTTGCAAAGTTGAGCACTATTATGAAGAAAATGGGTTCACACACTCAAGATCAATTTATTCACTTTTACAAAGCAAGATAAAACCATTTTACTGTTATCTTAGCTTATGTAGATGATTTAATCTTGGTTGGGAACAACTAGAAGGCATTGAAGCTGCAAAAGAAGTATTAAATATTCCGAGTCCAAGATGAAGGATATGGGTGAATTTAGGTATTTCTTAGGAATTGAAGTTCACAGGATCAAACAAGGCATCTTTCTTTCACAAAGAAAGTATATTGTAGATCTCTTAAATGAGGATGGCCTTATTAACTACAAGCCCTTGAAGCTTCCCATGGATGAACATGTAAAGTTGCTCTCCACTTCTAGTGGTCCATTATCTCAGCCTTGACTTATCAAAGACTCATAGGGAAGCTAATCTATCTAACTCTCACTAGGCCTGACATTGCATATATGTTCTAAGCTAATTCATGCATCAACTAACTTCTGCTCTTTTTCAAATCGGGAAAAGAATCCTATGATATTTAGCAGGCTCTACTACTTAGGGCATATTACTTGTTGCTCGGCCTGCTGCTCAACTTCATGCTTATTGTGATAGTGCTTGGGCTGGATGCCCCAACAAAAGAAGATCTACAATTGGGTTTTGTATTATGCTAGGAGAATCACCTATTGCTTGGAAGCTAAAAAACAAATTGTTGTTGTTAGATCAACAATTGAAGCTGAAAATAGATCATTAGCTATGACTGTTTGTGAAGTCATATGGGTAAAACAATTGTTGAAGGAACTGAGACTCAAGCATCTTGGCATAACATCCATTTTCAGTGACAATCAAGTAGCCTTGGCTGCATATTCAGTTCATCATGAAAAGACTAAACATGTTGGCATTGATTGCCACTTTATCAGGGATCAAGTCAAGGAAGGGTTGATTAATCCTACTTACATTCCTACAACAGAACAAGTGGCTGACATACTTACTAAGGTATTAAGCATTGATCAACTACAATATCTCTTGTCCAAGCTGATAGTTAAGACTTCATCTTCCACTCAGCTTGAAGGGGGAATGATGAAGCCCATCAGCCTTCTAGTGTTGTAATACCTCTCCTGAAATAAGTACATCAGGTAGTGATGTCCTAGGACTGTAATTCTCTTTAGCAGTGTGCCAATAATGAGTTGTAGTTATTCATGTTTCTTGTCTTGTAGTAATCAAGGTAGTGGCCAGGTGGGATTGTACCGTTAGCAAGGCATCTTCCTAAGTATATTTCTTTTAATTAGTGGTCTAATTAAAGGACCATTCCTAGGTTGTTTGATCATCACAAAATGAGTGAAGTAATGAAATGAATTACAGTCAAGTTATGCTGAGAAAACTTAACTTATTAATGTTTTTAGCAAGAAACCGATGCCTACTTGTATCTCTTCTCACACATGAGAAAGATTATTAATGCATTTCATAAGTGGACTGCAAAATTGAATCAATTTTGAGCAACTTTTCTAAAAACACATTGTTAATAAAGTTTACCTCAAAACATCAATAAGGATGAAAAACCAAGGTTCATAAGCATATTCTAGTAAGAATTGTTTTAAATGTTGTGTTTAGACCTTAACATTTCTTAAGCACCATTCCCAACTTGATGGTCAAGGAAAGAGCTTCAATGGACTCCTTGAAGAATACCGAGGCTATTTTGTTTTGTCAAGTAGAAATGACTTGTATAGTTACTAAACAAGGCACAATGCTACTTTAATACCCGGAAAAGCTTTGCCTCTAGTAGTAGCCCATTTGAGCTAGTTATAGGCAACCATCTCTTCTACAAATACATCGAGTCGAAACTAGCTAGCTGAACAAAGAAGTCGTCAAACCTAATAATTCACTAAAAAATGGCTAGAAAAAAGTAGCTTAGCACATTAAAAATGAAATATAATGTTGTTTGGTGATGTTAAAACTTAAAATCCTTCCTGAACAATCAAAGTTCTGATTAAATATTTGTGTTAATACACCACCTAACTTTAAACCGACCTGCTTTTTAACTAGTATTTGTTTCAATTATCAAATATATTATATTCACAAATCTCATACTTGTTTATTAGTTTTTCTTAATATCTTGTGTAGTGTAAAATTGAAAAATGGACGTTATGACATAATAATAAAATTGTTTTATTAAAACTTCTAAGGAATTTAGGATAAAAATTACAATTTCGATGGAGTTAGGGTAAAAGAATGTTATTACTTAATAAAAGTGTTAGAGATTAAAAAGTTTGTCTATGAATTTATGATTACATATAATTACAAGACTTTATTATATTTTACTTTGAAACATTAAGCATATAATTTGTAGTGGATTAGTGGTTAAACACTCACATTTTATTTCAAAGGTCATTTGTTCGAATCTTAGTAACTACATATTGTTAACATTTTTAAATGAGATAATAAACATGTGTATTAGAAGCTTGAGCATAGTGCCACGTGGCACCATTTATTTGATAGCAACGCCTTTTAATATATTTGTATAGATTATTTCTTGTAACTATTTAACTTCTAAATAAATTAGTACAAACAATTTAACAATCTAACATTTTACCAATTAATAATACCTAACTAGTTCTTAAACCCGAGCTACGTCCCAGGTAATTATATCTTCATTTATTAATATTTTACTATGAAATATAACATCAAGTATTACTTGGTTTGGGGTTAAGACATTAGTATAAATGCTTATGATGATGTGACTGAATGTTACGTAATATATTTTCTATATTTTTAGTGTAGGACATTGATTGAGTGACCTTAAGGGTTACCAACCCTCTTATTATTGAATTTTCATTGGTTAGGAATACATTAAAACATTATATTTATATATCTTCTCTCCTCATTTATTACATACATATCAATATTTTATTCTAATGTGTCTAAGAGGGTTGGCAACCCTAAAAGCATGTACAATGGTTGGTGTCTCTCCAACTAGCTCTCCACACTCTCTCTCCTATTCTCTCTCTTCAAGCTACTCTCAAGAGCCATGTCTAAAAACACCCAACAACAATAAAATCCTTTAAAGAGCTCTCCATTCAACTTTTCATTATTTTGTGGTCCCCATGTCAATAAATGAACCTCATTTCATATTATGATCAAAGTTATATAAATTAAGTTATTCATGTACATTAAATATAATTACAAATTAATCTTTTTCATAATTTAAGCAAAGTAGAATTTTTTAAAAATAATATAATTATGAGTGCTAATATTTAATTTTCATAAATTTGGCATGGAATGAAGAATTAACCTACAACATGAAAAACTAATTTTTAAATATCCAATATTAGGCTCATTTTATAGATAAAGGAAAATTATACTTGTTGGCATACTAATTATTACCATCTTTTTTTTTAATTTTTATAGAAAAGATCATTAAATGGTTGCATGAAGAAAATAAAATTGAAGTAATTACAATAAAAAGTAGGTCCCACACATTGGAGAGTCATCTCTCCATCAACCCAAATGGTATCTCCCCCAAGAGCCCTTTTGCAAAGTGTCTCCATGGAGAGACACCCAAAACACACCCAAGAGCCCCCATTGTTGGGTAAGAGGTGGCTCTCCATTTTCTCTCTCCTTAGAGAGCTAGTTGGAGAGCTAGTTGGAGAGCCCCATTGTACATACTCTAAGGGTTACTCAAACATTTTCCTTTAGTGTATATGAATTACATGACATAACACACTCTAAGTTCATATTTTTTTAGGTGAATAGAACGCACTTCTAAATCCTAACCATCAAACTATTATTCGTCGACCCGTGTATCATGATGGTCTGTACTCCTTAGCTTGACAAACGGGGTGATTGGAGTTGAATTGAGTGGTAAATTGCAATGGACCCAAAGAATGGTGTATAAATTATAATCCCTTTTTGGAGTTTGGTCATTGTCACTAACGTCAAACTACCCTTTTACTCTTCTTTGCAAACCAATTCAAAAGTTACTAGAACAACAAGTAGAACACTAGCTTATATACGACCCTCAACCATTTCCATTTCTCTCTCCTCCTGCAGGCTGCAACATATAACCTTTTCTTTCTTCCCGGGCTTTCCCACTTTCCTCAGATTCTCTCTCTCTCTCTTTCTGTTCATCCCATCTTCACAAATTAAACTCCACAATAAATAACTTTTGTCCTCTTCTAGAAAATCCCACAACCTCACCTTCCTCATTAACACACTCTCAACTACCTCACTTTCTCTCTCCTCACTCACTCACTCACTCACTTACTTACACTCTTCCCCATGCGGCGGCGGCGCCATTAAATGGGTTGCGTAATCAGCCGGCGAGCTGCCGGAACTCCACCACCGGCGCCGGAAAACAACCACACACACCGGCGACGCGCATCTTCTCTTTCCTTGAGAAGAGAATCACTCTCCCCCAATAATAAGCTTCCACGTAACTCCTCTAATTTCTCCACCACTGAGCTCCGTCAACGCCACGTCATCGTCGACCCTTATGGTGCTGGCCCCACCACACACCATGGCTGGCCTACGTGGCTTGCTGACGTTGTCGGTGATGTCATCAATCGTTTCTCCCCTCGCCGTGCTAGCACCTTCCAGAAGCTTGATAAGGTTCCAAAACTAAAAGTGCCTTTTTTCTGAGTAAATGCAATTATTATTATTTTTTGTTAAAAATGAAATCATGGGTTTTTTGTATTTTGATGAAATAAATGTGGGTTTATTTTTTAAAATTTGCAGATTGGGCAAGGAACATATAGTAATGTATATAAAGCAAGAGATTTGGTAACAGGGAAAATTGTAGCATTGAAGAAGGTTAGATTTGATAATTTAGAGCCAGAAAGTGTAAAATTTATGGCAAGAGAAATTATAGTTTTGAGCAAACTTGATCATCCAAATGTTATTAAACTTCAAGGTTTAGTAACTTCAAGAATGTCATCAAGTTTATATTTGGTATTTGATTACATGGAGCATGATCTTTCTGGACTTTCTGCTTCACTTGGTGCTGGTAATAAGTTCACTGAGCCTCAGGTTCTTTTCCTTTTTTTTTTTTTCTCTTATCCTTTATTATTATTGTTATTGTTATTGTTATTAAATTATAATTATAGAAATTTGTAATTTTATTTTATGTTATATGATTTTGGTGTTTGTTTAATTGATAATTTTGTATTTTAGTTGATTTAGGATCTGGGGTTTTATAATTTTTGATTATTTATGTATGTTTTTGTCTTTTTGTTTCTTGGGTTCTTTCTTGAATTTTGTTTTGCCAGTAATTAAATAGAGAATCTTGAGCAAAGGGGGGCCTCAAGTTCTGAATTTTTTTTGTATTTAACTAAAATTTGTGTGGATATAAAACTTAATGTATAAGTTTGTCTTGTTCTTACTTGGGGAAGTATGGGTTATCAATTATCATCTTATGTCCTCTTCCTCTGGAAGTAAAAAATGCCAAGCAGATCAAAATACAGGAGTGACTGCATTAGTATGTTAGACTGGAATTTACTGCTGTTTGTAGCCTTTTTTTTCCAAATCTTTTTAGACACTTGTTTGTGGTCCTTATGTTTGTCTTCCCGTACGAGCTTCACTTGTTTTTGTCCTTCATATTTTGGTTCTGTGATACAACTCATTTATTCTAACAACTACTACATCATAGATTCATAGTATGTGCCTTGCCTTGGGTGGGTTTGCAGCCTTATCGCTACCCAAGCTTAAAGTAATAGAGATACCATATTGGATGAGGGAAGTAGAGTAGGACAGATTGCCTGCCGAGCAAATTGATTTCATTGATTTCCTTTACCAGCATTAGTAGCGTGGATAGGGCCTTCTATGCATGAACTCAACCTCTCAGGTTTCAGTCCCAGGTTTTGTTCAGAGTGGTAAACTTTGAAAGGAAAGAGAAAAGGACTTCTATTTAGTGAAGTAGTTCCAATTCTGGCAAGACATTTCTGCCATTAGCTACTTATATTGAAAATTGTTGAACACCTTTGGGCAATTGACACCAGGAGCATGTGAACAACTTTAGCCCATTATCCCATTGTTTGGGTCTATATTGCAATGCTGCTTCTAATGTAATGTTCTTGGTTGTTCTAAACTCAACTATTCTGAAGCATATAAAATTCTGCAGACTAGGCATTCTAATTATCTCTAGAGACTTGTTTTGGCTGTCTCCGGCATCTTCCATGAAGAGAAAGAAGATGCATTTAGTTTCTAAATCAAGTTTGTGGATTAAGTATTTTGGTAGATGCTCTGAAAAGTATTTATGACATGGTTGATGTATGGATGTTAGGTCAATTGTGATGATGTCTTATCTTTGCATGCACATGTGAAGAAGTGTTAGTTTTATATAATATCAGAAGTTTCTGAGATTTAGAAGGAGAAACTTAACTTGATACGATGCTTTACTTGAAATAGATAACTTTCCGTCATAGAAGAATTTTATCAGTGCTTTGCTCTCTGGGTAGAATTGTTGAAATTAACTAGGTTTAAACTCGGTTAGGGAGGAGTGCAAGTTACTGAATTAATGGGTATTTGGGTTACCTTCGAAATTCGCAGCTGCTAGTTAGTATTTAGGACATATGACAATCCGTGTAGAAAAGTTTCTCTATGTGAAATACAGAGAAAAGGTATGCTAGTCATTTTGCAAGTTTGGAGATTCACAACTGTATAAGCAGAGTAGTAAACTAATATCCATTTTTTTTTTCATTGTGCATTTAAGAATAAAAAAGGATTCTGTCTTCCTGCTATGTAAAAAGGCAAAACTGTTTGAAGGATAAGCTGTTTGATCTGAAAGTTTGATAGTTTGCTTTTGGTATGAGCTCATATAACTTGCAGCTGCAGGCAACTCCTGAAGTTTAAAAGTGTCAAAGTATAGTGTTAAAAAAAAAACACATATACAGACATAGTTTAATGAACCTAAAAACAATGACACTAATTTAATTTATAGACGATAGTAACTGCTATCCAAGTACAATGAAAATTCAAAAGTATAGAGTGTTGAATCAAAATGCAATGATGTCGAAGTCTTAGTTCTCCTTATTTCCTCTTCTAGAGTTATGTAACACAAAAAATATGAAAAGCTATCTGAATAGATCAATTAAAAGCATAATTATTTAAAATTATGAGAGTTTGCTATAATTGTAAAACCTCACTCATCTTGCTGGCAAAGTATAATGCGTTTTGTCATTTGGAAATGGTGGCTCCACCGTTAGAAGCTGCTGTTTTTCTGGCAACATCTGAAAGTTTGCACCTGCAGCTTGTGAGTTGCAAGAGCTTCAATCATCAATGACTGAATTTTGGTAGTATCTGAACTTGTACAAAACTACTTGGCTAATCCTCACTGCAAACTAAAAAAAGGGGGGGGGGGGGAAGAGGACTTGCCGTTTATGCATATATTATTGTTATGTGGCTAGAAAATTAAATTGGGCAGCGGGTGCTAGACCTATGCTTACTCCCACTGTAGCTTCACCTATGCTTACAGCCCAATTATGATATTTAGGGTGAGGGTAGCAAAAAAGAAGCTGCATAAGATTGCTGCATTTGTGACTGTTTGGCAAACCTAGAATAATCCACCTCACCCATGCCCGAAGTGTGCCTGAACCTCAAAAAGGTAGATTTTGGCTTGAACTGAAAATGAATGACTTATGTTAATTGATATTCCCTCCGGTTTTCATTAGTTTACGCAGTTATTTGGGGCACGTTTGCTGATGCACTAATTTAAACCTTAATATTTCTAATTAGCAATAAGCAAAAATTACAAAAAATTAATATTTGGATAATACACATTGAGCCAAATCTAACAAGATCTCATATGAGTATATTTTTCTTTATGTACAAATAAAGAGAGAAAGTCAAAGTCATGTATGTGAATAATGTTAAAAGTCAACGGGTAAACTAATAAAACCCGGAGGTAGTATTTCACAATAAACTAACTGATAATAGGCCTGAATATGATGCGACTAGGATTTGATCTAAACCTAAAGACTCATCAATTGAATATGCCCAAACGAAACCTGATTTAAAATGACATGTTTGCCACCTCAAAAATTTGCTCTTCCACTTTGACAAAAATGCACTTCTTTTTTCTGTTACATAGGTCTTTTTTGGCATCCTTATTTTCAAGAGCTGCTGGTTTTTCTGAAATGTTGATGTTAATCAGAATTTATGAATTTATGAGGTGAATACCTTATCTTTCCTTCGTCCCTTTGCACAATTCGTTCCTACAGTAAATATTCTTTTCTTTGGAAATTGAATAGTCTCTTTAGCTAAATGTGCAGATACAACATTGCTATCTCTTGTTCTGCTCTCCCCAATCCATTCCAACTTTGTTGACCCTGTTTCCACGACTTTACATCCAATTTATATGTTTGCTGCTCTGATTTTTATATAATTCCTGCTGGTTTCAATTGAAGAGGCTGACTGATTAGTGCTCACGGAATTGTTTTACAGGTAAAGTGTTTCATGAAGCAGCTATTCTCTGGGCTTGAGCATTGCCACAATAATGGTGTTCTGCACCGTGACATTAAAGGTTCCAATCTCTTAATCGACAACGAAGGGGTTCTGAAAATAGCTGATTTTGGATTAGCTACATTTTACACTGCCAATCAAAAACAACCTATGACTAGTCGAGTTGTCACGCTTTGGTATCGTCCTCCAGAACTGCTTCTTGGAGCCACATCTTATGGTGTTAGTGTTGACATCTGGAGTGCAGGCTGCATCCTGGCAGAGTTACTAGCTGGGAAGCCAATTATGCCCGGACGGACTGAGGTGTAGCACTTCTCTAAAACCTCAGGTTTCAATTGGCAGTTTTTTTTTTTTTTTTGTTTGAAAGGGTTCAATTGGCAGTTTAGTAGTTTACTTTCTCCTATGTGTCGTTTTTAACCCTTGTAATTTGTGTGACTGTTAATCTGGGATGCAGTGCTTCTCTCTTCGTTGACCATCTGTTTTTAATTTTTTTTTTATATATTTGTTCCTAGGCTTTATGTTTCTGACATATGTTCAAGACTATTCATCCACGACTATTTCAACTGTGTTGCCAGGTAGAGCAGCTTCACAAGATATTCAAGTTGTGTGGCTCTCCATCTGAAGAGTACTGGAAAAAATATAAGTTGCCAAATGCAACACTTTTTAAGCCACAGCAGCCATACAAGCGTTGTGTATCAGAGACCTTTAAAGAGTTCCCATCTTCTTCCCTCTCACTTGTTGATGCACTTCTTTCAATTGACCCTGAAGGACGAGGCACTGCTACTGACGCCTTAAGTGGCGAAGTAAGTATTTTGTTGAGCCCTGCATGTTTTGAGCTTAAATCTATTTTGCCAAAAATGATGAGAGTTGCCACAGTCCTGTAGTGGAGCAGTGTATTACTTCATCAAGTGCACTGTCCTGGTGAAGTTTTCACATCATTTAATCAAGACACCTACTTTACCTGTCCTGAATATAGTGCCTTCTAATTATTTAACTTAACATCACAGAGATGCTGGCAGAAACTTTATGTTGTGGTTCATTGAGTTCAATGAACATAAACAAGTCAAGTTGGTGCCAAAGTTATAGACATTTTTCCATATATTATTAAACTTAATAACATCTATTCCCTTCTTCCAAGAAAGTTACCTTACACTGGTGAAAGCATAACTCTCATAGCTTTCATAGTCTATAGTAACAGTAGAGGCTGTAACATCTTCTTCAAAGCTAATCTTGGGTCCCCTTTTTTGTCAAGTATGAGATTAGTAACCACTCATCAGCTAGCATCACGTCCTGCAGGATCAAACAATCTCATACAAATGGAGACTCTGAAGTCTGAATAGCAATTAGCTGCTCAGAATGATCTTATTGCCTAGTTTAATTTTGAGTTATGCAATCTGTGCTCTTTAGCTATTGAGTTTATAGCTGGAGTAGAATCTTCTACACCTTGGTCCTCTTTAAACTTATATAATTTATTTGGTTGCCTTCATGCACAGTTCTTCTCCTCTGAACCTTTTGCTTGTGAGCCATCTACTTTGCCAAAGTATCCCCCCAGCAAAGAAATGGATGTAAAAATACGGGATGAAGCAGCGAGAAGGTTTCAGCTTCTACTTTTATTTTTCAATTGTGATACTTTTAGAATTTTACTAACAGTTGCCAATTTTCTTCAGAGTTCTTACTGTTGAATCAAAATTTTCTTAATAGGCAAAAAGGTTTAAGTGGAAAAACTAGTGTTGCTGATGGTGTCAGGAGGGCTAAGATGCGTGACCGGGCTGGCCGTGCAATTCCCGCTCCAGAGGCCAATGCAGAGCTACAAACAAATTTAGATGTATGTCAATAAGCTTCTTTTTTTTACCTAATTGCTCTTTCACCTTTAGCTTGTGTCACTTGATTTGGTGACTGGAGCCAATGGTTTGCTGTGGTAGCAGTTAGTAAAGACATAATGATAACCAATCTATGAGACTGATTCTTTTTTCTTTCTATCTAAAATACCCCCCTATTTTTTATGACATTCCAAAAGTGTTCCTGCAAATATCTCCAACTACTTGAATGCTACCCCTGAAAGTGATCCAAAAATCCACTCTTTGAGATGGGTAATGGCCTAATGGGTTTATCAGCCCTTCAGTGGAGGACGTGCCTTTGAGCCTGTACCAGGCAATTACCTGAATCACTACATGTCCTGATGTCCTAACAGAGGTCCTGAAAATGAGTTCACTTTAATCTGTTTACTTAACACGTGGGAAGTTTGTTTTGTTGTAGCGACTAATTGTAGTGCTTACGCTTGATTTTTTCAGAGGATGAGATTTGTGACACAAGCAAATGCAAAGAGCAAAAGCGAAAAATTCCCGCCACCCCATCAAGATGGAGCTGTTGGAGTCCCTGGGGATACATCAAATGATGGTCCTCTATCATTTGGCGCAGCAGACCGTTCCTTCGATACATCAAATTTCAAGCCCACATTGTCAAAATCCAGAACTGTAACACCTTCCGAGGGGCCTTCAAGGAAGAAGAGAACCAATAAAGAACCAGAATTGGCTTCGGCGTGGAAATTCTTCCATGCATGGAAACCATCAACCATTGGGGTGTCTATGGATCTCATGTTCAAGGGTAAAGGGTCAATGACACGGGTTTCTAGCAGCAGAAAGTAAGATGAAGAATTGGTTCCGAGTTTTTGTTTTCTCAAATGGTGATTCAGAAAATTTCTTCAATCATAAATTCAACTCTTATTACAAGTTTTGGAGGCACAAGTTTTTTTGTATACAAATACACTGAAGTAGATGTACAGTTGGTCAATAGCTAGTCAGTGTTACCCTATTATTTTGATGTTCAAGATGATGTCAATATGCTGTTCGTTCTCTCGATATTTTAGAGTAACTTAAATCTTGTCACACTTTACTAGATCAAAATTCACTTCAGACGAGTTAGGTGTGTAAGTTATTTAGAGAAAACTCAAAGAGGATCCAATTCAACTGGACTTTTAATTTGGATTTTTTTTTTCAAGTCATATTGGATTGGAGGTTTGGATAAAAAGAACTTAATAAACCGGCATTTTCTTTAGTTGTCCATTGGAAATTCTATTTTCTATGAGAATTTCCATTTACCTAGGAGGGTCTAGGTAAGTTATTTCCTCCATTTTGTAGGAAATAGAACTTCCTAGGAAGTTCTACTTTTCATGTTTTTACCAATCAAACAACAACACATATATTTACTTCATAACAATTCCACTTTCCCATTCATTTGAAGGTTAACCAAACAAGCTCCTAGATTCTAGCAAGTTTTTTTTGGGCCTCACTTTTCGGGAACTCGTGGTAAGATAAATTTTCTCTGGGCCGCTCTCGCATAGGACCATTCACCCAGAGGCCCAACAAGCACTAAACCCCCCCTTCCCCAACAATATTATTTGAAATTTTTGCTTCCATCAAGATTTGAACCTTGGTCTCCCATGTGGGAGATAGGAAGTCATACCATTGGATTCAAGGGTCCTTGGTTCTAGATTCTAGCATATGTATACCAAATTTTTTTTACCCATACCATATTTGTATTTTTTTTGTTACCTACTTTAACTGTGCATGTTTGTCAATTCACTTTTTTGACTTTGAATATCTTTCATGACTTATTAATAATAATTATAACGATTGGAAATTAATTAAGGTTCCGTTCTTTTGGACTAAGAGAAACTGAACTGAACTGAACTGAAAGAAACTGAATTGATCTCTGAAAGAAGCTGAACAGAACTGAAAGTAATTCCAAAACAACGGGGCCTAAGTACTCATTGAGACGAATTAAACAAGACCCTCACATTACAATATTTTTTCTTATATATTGAGTAATTGGTCTGGTAAGAGACCACCTACTTTTAATTTAAATTAGGCACGACCCAAGACCATATTAAGAAGAGAATATGCTACCATTCTTAATATAGTAACTACTTTAATCTATTTGGGGACCAGTTTAATTTATTTAGGAGCCAACTTAATCTATTTCGTGACCACATTCTTTAGTCCATTCAGTGACTAGTTTAATCCATGTAGTGACTAGTTTAATCCGTTCGGTAAGACTGTCGGGTTATTCTTTGAAATTGATGTTGTAGTTCAACAATCAAAGAAAACAAAGGAAGGAGTAAAGAAGGGATAATTAGGTTAGTGTGAGATGTCTAGTGATAGTGTTGAAATGGAATGAGCTTGTTAGAAGAATGCAACCTTGAGTTTATCCAATCTTATGTTAAAATTAGACAGTCTATTCTAATAATTTGTGTATATTGAAAACAATTTCGAAGATACTCTTTAATTGTGTCTAGTGTCAAGATTTCAATTAGGAAGAACAAAAAAAATATCGAGGGAGTATCTTAGATTTTTTCTTTTATTGTTAGGGGTGTGCACCGGTCCAAGATCGGACACGACCTGAATCTGGTGTTTTTTGGACGGGACCGGACCGGACCGGAAATATTCCGGTCCAGATCTGGTCTGCACTGGAATTATTCCGGCCCGGTCCGATCTTGGACCTGTTAGACCGAAATTTACATTTTTTAAAACAAAATTATTTTATTTAGATATATATTTAAACTAAATACATTAAAAATTATTAATTTTAATAATAATAATCCTAAAGTTTTAAATAGTAGGTTGTTAACTTTATAACTTTATACCTTTTTAACAAAAATTTAACCTATAAACTTTTTATACTAAAATAATAGAAATTCCGGTCTGACCCTGGTCTTTGCACAGCCCTGTTATTGTTGTCAAATGTCGCAATCTTATCTATACTAATATATTAAAAGGTGTTACTAATAAGTATATGTTGTCACGTGAAACTCCCTATCCACTATAAACATGCAATGTCATATGTTTAACATGCAATGTGTACTACAAAACTTTGTGTAACAAGATTCAAACAGGACACCAATAAATTGTAAATTAGACATCATACCACCTTAATTAGGGGTGAAAGTTCGGTGTACGGTTTGGACTTGGTCCTAATCCAATCCGATCCGAACAAAATTTGGATTTCAATTTTCCAATATGAATTCAAACCAATTAGAGTTTGAATCCGATCCAATCCGAATGATCAAACTCTAGATTGGATCCTATTTGAAAATTCGATTTTTAAACTCTATCTTTGTATGAAATAAATTAGGCACGACAAGCCAACAACAATTGCCTAATAGATTTACGATTTACAATATAATAATTCATTACAAATTTCATAGTCCATTATTAAACTAATAACAAAGCCATAAGCCATAATTAATTACAACATAACGTAACAGAATAAATGAGGTTTGAATTATTAAATGACTCGAGAAGTACAAATTGGAAGGGAAAAGGCCGAAATATGCCTAAAATCACATTTACGTTCCCTATCCTCGACCAACAACTAAAGCAAACGTAAAAATCTACACAACGGTTATATAATACCTCATATTATCATGTTCAAAGCGAATTTGGGGTTAACTGAGTCAAAATCTGCAAATTGGACGGGAAAAGGCCGAAATAGGCCTTAAATCACATTTACATTCCCGAAGTTCGACCAACAACTAATTCAAACCTAAAGATCTACACACAAGTTCTATAATACCTTATATTATCATGTTGAAAGCGAATTTGGGGTTAAATGACTCGAAAAATACAAATTGGAAGGGAAAAGGCCGAAATAGGCCTAAAAGCACATTGACGTTCTCAAAACTTGAACAACAACTAATGCAAACCTAAAAATCTACACACTAGTTACAAATGCGGAGAGTGAGGTCGAATGACAAGGGAATGCACATTAAGTGGTAGCGGCAGTGGTCGTAGAAGTGTTACAAATGTGGGGAGCACCAGATGTGCATTCCAATGCCATGTGACCTCACTCCCCGCATTTATAACACGTCTACAACCACCGCCATCCCATTGCATTTCCCATTTGGCATGTAGGCCTAAAAGCACATTTTATGTGTTCCCGAAATTCGTCCAACTAATGGAAACATAAAAATAATCTACTAGCTAGTTACGAATGCAGAGAGTCAGGTCACATGGCATTGGAATGCCCATTAGGTGGTAGCGGCTGTGGTGTTGGAAATATTATAAATGTGGAGAGCACCAAATGGGCATTCCAATGCCATGTGACCTGACTCTCCACATTTGTAGCACTTCCAGAACCACCGCCACCCTACTGCATTCCCCTTTTGTCATGTAGGCCTAAAAGCACATTTAACTTTCCCGAAATTCGACCAAAAACAAGAATTAGCCAAAAATCATCATATTAGTTACGAAGTGGACAAGGTAGACATACCTGAGTATATGTCTCATGATTTCTTGACCTTCCGTCGTTTCTTAGGATCTTCAACAACATGTTTCCCTTCCGTGTGATATTCACATCATCATCTTTTACTCTATTTTAAGGATAGGTAAAAGTTGGGATGTCCTTAAATGCATCATAATCTTCCTCATCATCAACATCACCAATGCCGAGGATACTCCTTTTGCCAGGAACAACGATTGACCACTTATTATCAGCAGGATTAGTTACATAAAATACTTGTTAAACTTGTGAGGCAAGTACAAATGACTCCTGAGTTTCACGTAGCCGACCAAGGTCCACAAGAGTGAATCCACAAGGATCATCCTTTTTTACACAACGTAGATTATCGTCAACCCACTTGCAACACAAGAGGAAAATATGGAAACTACAGTAGTCCAGCTCCCATATTTCGTCAATTCGCTCATAATAATTATTATCAGCAAGTACATACGACTTATCCTTCGAGCTTGTATATTGTGTAGATGATGCCACAAGTGAAACACCACTATTTTGTTGCGATGTCGACTTCAGATCTTGACATTCAGTCCAAAACGTATACCCATTAATATCACAACCCTCATAAGAGCGTACAACTTCACGAGGACCAAATGCTAACCATTTGACTGTTTCATAAACATTTTCACTCAAATCATTCACGACTCGTGTATGAAACCGATCAATAAACGTATTGTTATGGATTTGCATCAATGTCCGTATTCCTTTTCCAGGGTTGCTAACACGTAATTCCTTCATATTTTCATCTAAATAAGGATGGATATCTGATATGTGGTGCAACACAAATAAGTGAGCTTTTGTACGCTTCTCTACAGAAGGCGAGATCAATTTAGAACCAATTGTACCTTTGCCCTCAAGTCTGCCCTCGTGTACAGATGTCGGAAGTCCAACAGGATCAATACTAGCAAAATACTCAGCCACAAAATTACGGACTTCTTCACCCACAATTGAATTATACTACCTTCTGGTTGTGCAGGATTTCGAACTTTATCCTTCAAAGTACCCATATATCGCTCAAAAGGATAACACCACCGCAAAAACACTTGACCACACAACTTAATGTCAAAGAATGCAGCGGGAAAACATCTCAAATTTAAATAGAGTTTCAACTACTTTGGCCTACAAGGAATCGAGGATCGACGACTCTAGGACTTCGCTGCATATTATATGGAAAAATGAACAAAGTTCTGTAATTGTGTGCCTCACATGCTTTGGAACTATCCCACGAATTGCAATCGGTAAGAATATTTGCATCATGACATGGCAATCGTGAGATTTCATACTCGATAACTTCAACTCACCATTTGAGGTAACGAATCGCTTCATATTCGATGAGTAGCCACTTGGAACCTTAATTACGTACAACGACTCGCAAAAAATCCATTTCTCTTCTCTCGACACCGTGTAGCTAGCCGGTGGCAAATAATTCTTCTCCGAATCCTCCACATTATGTTTTCTTTTTCGAGTTTCCTGATCAACCCTTTCATCCACTACTGTCTTCTTCCTTCCGTCCCTTTTCTGAGGCCACAACTCGGGTCGAAACCCCTGTATTTCCAAGTAAAGTCGTGAAGCCTTAACATCTTTTGTCTTGCCCGAATATTCATAGTGTCCCAAGAATAACATCACAAACATTTTTCTCTATGTGCATGACATCCAAACAATGTTTGACCTGTAGATCTTTCCAGTATGAGAGTTTCCAAAACATAGACTCCTTTTTCCATAATCCTGTAGGTCTATCAACCTTACTCGTAGGTTTACCAAAGATTGTTTCAATGCCCTTAACATGATTATGAACTTCAGTACCAGTTAATGGTCTATGAGAAACTTCCTCTTCAACTGTCCCATCATATGCATTCTTCTTAAACCGATAGGGATGGTCGCGTTTGAGGAGCCTTCGTATGCGCATATAGACATGTTTGCAGCCCTTAAGGTGTGTAGACTTCATGTCATCTATACAAATTGGGCACAATTGTTTTCCTTTTGTCTTATACCTAGATAAGTTCTCATAGGCTAGATAATCGTTCGTAGTACACAAAAGCATGGGACGTAGAGTGAACATCTCATTAGCATACGCTTCAAATACTAACACTGCTTCGTTCCACATCTTCTGTAAATCTTCAACAAGCGGTTGAAGATATACATCTATGTCATTTCCAGGTCGTTTCGACCCCGATAAAAGAAGCGACAACATGATGTACTTGCGTTTCATGCACAACCAAGGAGGCAAGATATAAACCACTAAAACTATTGGCCATGTACTATGCTGAGAACTAAGATTGCCAAAAGGGTTCATGCCATCCGTACGTAATCCAAGCCTCAGATTCCTATCCTCGTTACCAAATGCCTTATGGCCCATGTTGATAATTTTCCACTCACGCGAATCAGCCGGATGCTTTAGCATACCGTCTTTCTTCCTACGATCTGCATGCCACCTCAAATTCTTCGCATCTCCTTTAATTGAGAACATGTGCTTAAATCTAGGTATTATGGGTAGATACCATAACACCTTACTGGTGGTCCTTCACTACCCCAGCTCCTTTACGCTTGTACCTCAACAATCCACACGTGGACACTCATGTAAATGCTCATACTCATTACGATAAAGCGCACAATCTATCGTTAGGACAAGCATGTATCCGCTCGTACTCTGAATCGAAAGGACACACGAGCTTCTTAGCATAATAGTACGACTTTGACAGTTCATTTCCATCAGGGAGCATATCAGCTAAAACTTCCAACAACGATATGAAACTAGAGTCCAACCAGCTTTCGACTTAATGTTGACGAGTGTAATCACGTGGAAAGTTTGGTGTACTTTGTACAACCTGGATACAATGGCTTTCCAGCAGTCTCAGACATAGACTCAAAAATACGAGGTCGTTTACACGAATGATGTAATATCCCGAAAATTTTAAACTTGCTTAAATTAAATAATAATAATTAGTGGCTAAATTTTTTTCTTTAATCATAAGTTATAATCGAAATTTCATTATTTTATGTCCAAGTAATGGATAATTAGTTCGTTAAATATATATACTTATTATGTATGGTTAAGAGTTACAAATAATAACAAGTTATATTAAATTATGTAATGACATTACATTAGTAAGAAAACAAAATAATAAACAAAACAATTACTTGATTTTGTTAATAAAAAGGAAAAGAGAAAAGAAAAGAAAAGAAAAAGAAAAAAAGAAATGGAAGAAAAAACAGAAACCTTAGCTCCATCTCAGTTTTCTCTTCACAAAAACCCACCCATGGATTTCTAAATCAGAAATGGGTTATTGAACACAAACAAACTTATTTGCAAAGAAAATTCATTAATCAAACCAAATTACCCAATAACCCATTGTATCCATTCAATTTCACCAATCGAATTGGGCAAAAATTAGAACTCAACAATGGCTATAAAAAGCCATGTTCATTCCCTCAAACCACCATCCACTGATCACAAACAAATTCACTCAATCCCCCTGAGATTATCGCGGGAAAACCGCCTCCAAAACCACCCCATAAACTCCCCTGTTTTCGCACAACTCCTCCCTCTCTCTCTCCTCTGTTTTTCGTAACTCTCCCTCACCCCTCTGTTTTCTGTTCAGCCACCACAGCACCACCACCCTCCGACGACGACCTCCTGTGCGTAACCCACCGCCGTCGCCTACCCAGTCCGCACTTCTCCGTCGCTCGCAACCTATCTCTCCTCTCACCCAGTTTTTCTCTCTCTCGTCTCCTCGTCGTATCGTGGACCCGCGCGCGCCGCCCAAGAACCACCAGACTACCGCAGTGGCCACCCTCGCCTGCGACTGCCGTCGGAGCCCCGAACCGCTCTCAGCCGACCTCCCTCTTCTCCTGCTCTGGTTCGATGCCTGCTCAGTTGGGGCACTGACTGTCAGAATCCTAACCTGCCCGAGTATGACCTGGTTCGCCGTAAGTATACCCAAAACCGGTTTAAGAACCCGTTTTATACCACTAGTTTTGGTGTTTAGATAGAAGCTCTATACAATGTTTTGTTCCTAACAATTTCTACACTTTAGGAATTTAGCATTTATCTCAGATTCGAGGACAAAGATTGTTTTATAAGCTCAACTAAAAGCCAAACTTGGCTCCAAAAATGAAAAAGTTAAAGGCATAAATTTTTTAAATAGTTTGGAGGCAAGTTTCTAAATAACAACAATATTAAGAACACTTAAGTAATTTCATTAACTAGTACTACATTCTTTCACAATACGTATAGTAATCTATATGCCACAAAAACCAAAAGTGAGGAGATAAAGTGTTGTGGTTGCATATTAAACCCATGTGATTATGTTTTAAAGAAGGGGATGTATAGTGAAATATCCAAAATAGGAAATGATGCATGTATTATGAAACATACAAAAGAGAAAAATGGTACATGTATTGTGAAACAGAGATAGAACTACTTATACTACATATTTCTGCTAAAAATAATAGTGTGAGTGGGATTAGCATGCTGGTCTTTGCTAATTGGGTATGAGTAGATCGTCACTTGCGAAACAAGAAGACTAACCCGGGGGTTTCAGGCGAACCTTCTCCGATACTTAAATCAATTAGCCGAGCAATATTAGAAGCAAGAGAGTGGAGAGAATTACCAAATATATGTGTTAGTTTAGTTAAACTAAAACTACCTTTAATTGCCAATTGGAATATTGTAAATTATTGTTAATCATAAAGCTTGGGTTTCTCATTAAGCCATCACAACATATATATACAAGAGAATTCGATATGGAAAAGGAAACCTAACTAAACGTGGAGAACAAATCTTAGCTAAAGCTATCTTTAACAAAGAGTGTTATCTCCAACACCCTCCTTAAAGTTGGAGCAAGTGTGGGTTCCACAATGCCAACTTGGACAACAAAAAATCAAGCTGAGACTTGTCAAGAGTTATAGTGAAAATATCAGCTAATTGTGCCTGAGTAGACACATAAGATGGCGAAATGAGTCCTTCAGTGATGGCATCACACACAAAAATGACAATATACTTCAATATGCTTGGTGCACACATGAAAAAACTGGATTCTGAGCCAAGTGTAACGCATACTGACTATCATAGAGCAAAGGAATAGATTTGCGATGCTGCACACCGAAACTCAGAAGAAGGGCCTTTAGCCATTTTAGCTAACAAGTACTAGCAGTCATAGAACAATATTCAGCCTGTTGGAACACAAGGTGACACTCAAGAAGGGGGGGGGGGTTGAATTGAGTGGTGGAATCTAATCGATTTTCGCAAAATCTCTTTTATGGCTCAGTGCCTGGCACTGTGCCAAACACTCGTAAATCGCTAATTTAAGTTTTTGCGAATAATAAACTGAAAGTAAGTGAAATTTGATACGCAAACACATGATATAACGTGGTTCAATCTCACCTCTGAGATCTACGTCCACAAGAAATAAAACTCTTTATTTCTTTGAACCTTAAAATATCAAACTCTTGATACAATAAGATTCCCCTCACTACTAACCCTAGTAGTGACCCCCAACACTTAACTCTAAGTGTTAACACTCTATATAATGTTAAAGTTACAGAAAAAGAACGATCCTCAATTATGTGCTTCTTAGTCAAGCAAGTAGAGGACAATTACTCGATAGTAACTTAAATCTGACTCGCTCAGTGCTATGCTCAGTGCCGGAGGAAATAGTTTTCAGCTTTTAATAGACTCGATTTTTCTCTCTGAAAACGTGAGATTTAAAAGTGAATTCTGATTCCCTTTTATAGGCTTGGTTAGGACGAAAATCACTTAAAAATATCTTTATCTTTTAATCCTTGATTTAAGGGATAAAACTTTATCTTTTTCTATCTTTATCTTTTAAACTTAAAAAGATAAGTTTTCCACATTAGATTTTCTTTTTCAACTCAAAGTCTGTTTATATCTAAAAAGTATTTTTCCAAATCCTTTTTAGAAAATCTGAAAACATGTTTTAATAAAATTCTGTTTTATAAAAATCTTTTGTTTGAAAACACGCTTTTATCAAAAACCGATTTTTATTAAAATCTTTTCAAAAACTCGTTTTTATCAAAATCTGATTTTATTAAAATCTTTTCAAAAACTCGTTTTTATCAAAATCTGATTTTTATTAAAATCTTTTCAAAAACTCGTTTTTATCAAAATCTTTTAGAAACTCGGTTTTACAAAATCTTTTTCTAAAAACTCGTTTTCCTTAATCCCTTTTTATTTCTGATTTCGAAAATCTATTTCCTCTTATATAGATATATAATTTAATATAATTATTTACTTTCTTAACTCTAAGAAAAAATAATTATACTAACTTTATATTTCTATATTTAGCACATGCATATCACTAAGTTAGAGCATATTACATTTTAACTAAAGTAACTATTCTAAGAAATTATAAACTAGAACTTCATTCTTGATTCTTCTTTTCTTCAAAGTCTTCGTTTATCAATTTCTTTCTTCATGCATCTGTTGCAACTGTTACATACTTTCATGCTACAACATATTATATTAATTTTCATCATCAAAACATAACATCTGCATAAAACATAACATGTACATGCACAACAAATTCCCCCTTTTTGATGATGACAAACCATAAATATAATATTGTTAGATAATCACTTGTTCCCCCTCAAAGTATGCATCATTAATCACATTAGGGAAAGTAACTAATATCTTTCACTACGTTTTCACAAGTAACTTGGTAACCAAGATAATTTCATTCAATAGTCTAAGTATTATACCCATCTTCCCCCTTTTGACATTATCAAAAAGGAGACATCAACATGTTTAGCAAGTCAAAGTGAGATATAGTCTGTAAAATAATTCAAGTAGCTCAAGCAATAAATACTAAGGATGCTGGTGCTATGTCATAATCCAACTCACAATCCGAAGTCATTAAGCAAAAATATAATCCAACTCACAATCCGAATTTATGAAGCAAGAAATAATCATGAAGGATCATGGTTAGTAGCTAAGAATGTAAGATGGAGATAGGTAATGCAAGCTTAAAGATTTGAAATGGCAATTGGATCAACAAGTGCTTAAACCCTTTTTCATATTTTCAACTTTCGCAAATAAACATCATAAGACTTTCTTCACCGTGGCACTGTGTGTGCCACTGTGCCACTGAACAATCTATTTCCTTTCAAATATAACTAATCTTCGGATATACTGGAATCCAAAATAATGATTTTCAAACCTTTGATAATATTTTTTCCATCTAGAAATTGAACTCTAAGATTTATCTAACACAAGTGTCTTACTCTTCTTTTCTTTTCTTTTCTTCTCTCTCTTTTTTTTTTTTAAAAAAAAAAGAGTCAGACCATACAATTACTAGAGTCAATCAATAAGATATCAAAGGTGAAATAAGTTAATTCGAACCTCATTTTCTTCTAGATACATCTCATGGCACTGTGCCCGCACAGTATGAAACAGTACTTTCATTCTTTCAAGCATTAGTGTTTCTTCCAACCTTTTCATGTTCCCCCTTAACTAATGCGTCTTCTTCTTTCACCATCTTATCAATATGACTATGCTCCATATACCATGAATCAAGATTAAAAGCACTTGTTGAACTTTGGATGAATGTGTGAACAAAAGAAGGATAATAAAAGGGAAATGAAGATAAGGTGGGATATATGAAAAAAAATGATGAGGCACAAAGTCAAATTCATGAATAGAAAATCAGAATATTGGGCTAAAGATCAAACTTGCTATAGGAGAAAGAATTTGCATTTCATAGCTCAAAAATTCGGCAACTTAGGATCATATAGCTTATTAGTTCGGCAACTTAGGATCATGACATTAGGACAGCATCATTAGACCATTACGAGTCCTTTTATATCAAGTGGACCTTTACTCACAAAGCTTCACCAAGACATGCATCAATAACACTCTAATTAACATATTCAAAGGAGGACAATAGGCATAATATTCAACTAATTTCCAGAAATTAATCCCAAACCACGAGTTATCTTGTAAAAGGTTCATGCATGACATTCAACATAATTACCTTGATCACATAATTACTTTTCAAACCACTTACCACCATCACATTCTCTATGGAGTGTGTTAAAGATTTGCCGACATTTCAAATACCAATTTATCCTTTTTTATTAGTGCCAAATATAACACACCCTCCATGGTAGGCTACTAGTGAGAGGAATTGAGATTTATCACTAGTCATATGTCTTGAGCAGCCTTTGTCAAGATACTATAGGCTGCTTCCTCTCACATTTGCCTGCAAAAGAATCACTTGTTAGTTTTAGGAACCCAGATTTGTTTGGGTCCCTTTTTCTTACGCTGAGCATCAAGTATGTCTTTCCTAACCCAGATTTGAGTAACACGTTTGATATTCTTTGCAATTCAATTTTTCTTTTTGTTGCAGTCGTCAATTAGATGACCATTATTTCCACAAAAATTGCAAATTAGATATTCAGGAAGGCCCACGTATTTTCTCTTTCGAAGGTTCTGGCACTGAGCCTGGCACTGGGTTGCTGGTCAGTATATCCTAATCCAGTTTTGTTCATGTTGTTTGTGGTGCAAGTTAAGTAATTTAGAGCATTCATCCCATTAGTCCATTTTTCGTGCATCTTTCGAGCAATAGAAAGTTGTGATTCCAAAAATTCAACTGAGGTATTTAAATACTACTTCTTTTTCGGGAATCTCAAGTCTCTTTTAACTTTATCCAACTCTTCTCTTCATTTTGCATCACTAGGCAGCATTAGTGGAACAATTCTAGATTGTTGTCTTGAGTTCTTAAGATCATTCAACTCGTGATTTAATTTTCAATTTGTTCCTCAAGACTAGATTTTTCAGCTTCGAACTCAGTGACTGGCACTGAGCTATTTACGAGATTATCAACTAGAGTCTTTTCGTGTTTTAGTGTGTTTATCTCTATGTCTTTCTCGTCAATCCTTTTCATTAGAGTTTTGTTTTCTTTCAATAAATCCTTATATTCTGTTTCTAATCCAATTTTTAGCCTGGTCAAGTTTTTTATTTCCTTTTTCATGATATCAAAATTATCATTCATGTTTTGACAATCATCAATTACGTTTCCAAGCAATGTTACAAGCTGACTTTTTGAAAGACGATGAATTGAAGGTTTTAAAGAAGTTAGACTTACCTCACTGTCTTCTTCCTCTTCAAGAGGGTTCGAACTTTTAACCATCAAGCATAGATGTGAGTCGTCAGGGCACAGTGCCGTCTTCAGAGTTGTCTGTACAGCATTCAGACATAATTTGTCCTCGTGGCACTGTGCCTGGCACTGATCCTCGTCAGAATCCGAGTCTCCCCAGACTGCCGCAATCATGCTTTCTTGTACTCTTTCTTCGACTGCTCTCGTTTTTCCTTAGGCTTTTCTTCAATCCACAGAGGACATTCTATAATCCTGTGATCGAACTCACCACACTTGAAACAACCAGAGTTAGTAGCACTTTTCTTAGGGTTAGAAGTAGTGCCTTGTCGAGTTCATCGTGTCTAGATTCTTTCCCTCCATCATCCCTCATAGCTTCTCTAAATGATATGAGTTCAGTGTTAGAAATAACAACATAGAGGAACTTGCGATAATTAATGTGTAATGAAAAGCTAGTGTGCTTCTCTCTCTAGAATTCCCTCTGCCATGGCGAGGAAAACTAAAGTTCAGAAGGCTGCAAATACTAGCAATCATAAGCAAAAAGGTCCAATCTCTGATTCAAATGCGAAAAAGACTCGATCAATGGACGAAATTCTTGGAGTTAGTGCTATGGATTTTCAAATGGAGGACAAAACAGAGGAGGTGCAATTAGTGAGATAAAACAAACTATGCAATCGCATCGTTTATTTTCGGAATGGTTATCAGCAATCAATACAAATTCATCGAAGAATGACGATCGAAGAAGATGCATTGATCCAATTCCAATTCTACAAATGTCTGATCATGAGGTAGAATCCAATCCTTCTGATAATGCTGATATTGATGTAATTGCTAAATCTGAGAAAAATTTAGTTAAAATTGAGGTTTGAAGATGTTCAACCCGAGGTTGAATTTTGGATGTCATCTGTTATATGTTACATTGTTGGTGAAATCCACCTCCATATGTAATGGAAGGATTCATTCGAAAATTTGGAAGCATAATGTGTAGATAAATAGCGATGATAAAGAAGGGAGTGTATATTGTGAGGTTTATGACTATGAGAAGAAGGAGCAGTTCTCAATGGTCCTATACCGTTCTTTGACAGTAAACCGATGATTGTTAGAGCATGGGAAAAAGATATGATGTGATCAAGATCAATTTGAGGTGGTTCCTACTTGGATTTCAGATGAAAGTAGACTTTAAATACTGGAATGAAAAATGCCTTGCAAAATTGGTAAGTCCAATCGGGAAATTTGTTAAGGTTGATGCTGCAACAGCCAAAAGAGAGAAACTCCAGTATGCGAGGATGATGATAGAGGTGAAAATTGAACAGGAGTTTCCAGATCAACTGAGTTTTGTAATGAGAAAGGCTGAGGTTGTACTTGAGGTTACTTATGAATGGAAGCCAGAGAAATGTATGAAATGTAGCAGTTTGGTCATCCAACTGAAATGTGTAATAAGGTGTGGTGCAAAAAAGTCTGGAAGCAAAGGAAGTTGCAATGCCAGTAAGTGATATAATACAGGAGATGTGGTTCCTTTTCAAGAGACTAATCACCCTGCTAAGAATTTAGCACAGACTAGTAAACCTGTTACAACTAAAAATTCTTTTACTGTGTTGAATGAATTGGAGGAAGAACAAGTGCTAATAGGCTCTATTACCTGTGAAGCAAAGAAGGTTTTGAGTGCCAGGAGGGGGGACTCTCCTACAGGCAATGGATAGTATAGTGATATGGAATGCCCGAGGGATTAACAGCATGAATAAGCAAAATGAAGTGAAGAAGCTGTTGAATAAAAGATCCCTTGGCATGTTAGTCTCTTGGAGACTAAGGTAAAGCAAAAAATATGGGTACAATCTATCAAAGGCTGTTTAGAGGCTGGTGTTTCTGTTCAAATTCAGCATACCATAATGGTGGTAGGATCATTTTAGCCTGGAATCCATTAAGTTTTCAGGTGGATATAAGGTGGATGGATGCGCAGGCTATTCATTGCTTTATAAAACCTAGTGGGTTAAATACTGGCTTTTGCTGTACATTTGTCTATGCATTTAATAGTGCAGAGACAGAGAGCAGTTATGGAAAGAATCTGATGAACCAAGCTGACACCATGAGTGAGGCTTGGATTCTTGGAGTGATTTTAACTGTGTTCTCAATAGGAGGAAAGATTAGGTGCGCTGGTTAGAGATGGTGAGATGGAGGCCTTCAGAAGGTGTGTTAATCATTGTGGCTTAGATGATATTAAGTCAAATGGTTGTTACTACACTTGGAACAATAAACAACAAGGTAGTGACAGAGTCTTTTCAAAATTGGATAGAGTACTTGGGAATGACAAATGGAGAGATCAATTCAGTACAGCAGAGGCTATATTTATGGAGGAAGGCCTCTTTGATCATACCCCTACATTGATTAGAGTCCATGAAGGGAGTAGGAACATTAGAGCTCCTTTCAAATATTTTCATATGTGGAGTATGGGAGAGGAGTTCATAAGTAAAGTTCAGAATGCTTGGAACTTTGAAGTCAGAGGATGTGCAATGTTTAAGTTCACCAAGAAGCTGAAACAGGTGAAGATAGTGTTAAAAGAAATGAACAAACAGGGGTTCTCTCAGATCCATATTGAAGATACAAAAGCACAAATAGCTTTGCAAGAAGCTCAGAAGGTGCTACATCTGAATCCTAATAGCATTCAAGCCAGAGAGAGAGAACAATTAGCTGCACAGGAGTATCAGAAGGTTCATGCTAAATATTCTTCTTTTATGCAACAGAAGAGTAAACTATCATGGTTAAAAGATGGAGATGAGAATTCAAAAGCATTTCACAATGCTTTAAAAACTAGAAGACTTCAGAACACTATTTATGGTGTTGCTGATATTGAAGGGAGATGGGTTGAAGGTAGTGAAGAAGTGAACAAAGCTTTCCTGCTTACTACACTCAGCTTCTTGGTACTCCAAGGCATTGCAGGAGTCATGTGCAACAGGAGGTGATTGATGCTGGTCCTGTTTTGAATGCAGAACAATGTCAAGCACTACTGGTACCTTTCTCTCCCGAAGAAGTGAAGCAGGCAATTTTTTCTATTCCTGGTGATAAATCACCAGGACCTGATGGGTTGGGGCAGCTTTCTATAAAGATGCTTGGAGTATTGTTGGTGCTGAGTGTACAACAGCTGTCTTGGATTTCTTTCAATCAAAGAAATTATTGAAGGAGATAAATCATACATTTTGGCTTTGATTCCAAAGGTCAAATGTCCTGGTAATGTCACTGAATTCAGGCCAATTGCGTGCTGCAATGTTATATACAAGTGTATAACCAAGCTGATGTGTTCTAGATTGAGCAAGATTCTCCCTGAAATTATAGCTGCAAATCAGGGTGCTTTCATAAAAGGGAGATTTATAGCACACAATATCTTAATTTGTCAAGATATTGTCAAGAACTATGGGAAGAAGGATGTTGCACCAGGTTGTATCATCAAAATGGACCTTAAAAAAGCATATGATTCAATAGATTGGTGCTTTATTGAAGAGTTACTACAAGCTATGAAATTCCCCTCCAGTTTTGTGGAGATGATTATGGAATGCATTAAATCTCCTAGCTTCTGTTTAATGATAAATGGGGAATTAGTTGGCTTTTTCAAGGGCAAGAGGGGTCTAAGACAAGGTGACCCCCTCTCACCATTGATTTTTTTGATATGCATGGAATATTTCAGTAGAACAATGAAGATTGTAGGTGCGAAAGATGATTTCCAGTTCCACCCTAGATGCACTGGTATCAAACTCAACCATCTGTGCTTTGCAGATGATATCATCATGTGTTGCAAAGGTGAATTCAAGTCAGTACTGAGAATGCTTCAAGGATTCACTCACTTCTCTGAGTCTTCAGGGTTAGAAGCCAATAAACAAAAATCTGAACTGTTTACAGTGGGGTTAAAGCAGCAGGAGGTCCAAAGGCTCCTTAATATGTCAGGCTTCAGTTTGGGGAGTTTCCCTTTCAGGTATTTGGGGTCCCTATATGCTACAAAAGAATTAGTATAAAAGATTGTGAAGGACTTGTGGAAAGAATGACAGCTCGAATTAGGTGTTGGAGTAGTAGGCACCTCTCATACCAAGGAAGACTATGCTTGGTGAACTCAGTTCTCATGAGTTTGCATGTTTACTGGGCTCAAATAATGATCATCCCAAGGAAAGTCTTACAAGATATAAATAAGATATGTAGATCATATCTTTGGATTGGTGAACACTACAGTCAAAGTTCAGGGAATGTAAATTGGGACTCAGTATGCTGTAGTAAAAAAGAGGGTGGTCTTGGAATCAAAAATGTTTTGATTTGGAATCAAGCAACTCTAGGGAGGTATGTGTGGGCAATTGCCTTAAAGAAGGACAATCTCTGGGTAAGGTGGGTGCATGAACAGTATGTAAAAGAAGAAAATTGGTGGGAGTACAACCATCCTCAGCAATGCAGTTGGTATTGGAAAATGATATGCCAGGTGAAAGACCAATTCAAGGTGAACTTTTCTTTGCCTCAGATATTGAATATGGGGGTATATTCAGTAACAGAAGTTTACAAGAGGCAGATGAATGTGCAGCAGAGTGTGAGTAGGTATGGTGCTATCTGGGGTAGACTGAATATACCAAAGCATAGATTTCTATGCTGGCTAGTAATGCTAAACAGATTGAAAACAGCAGATAGACTAACCAAAGTGGGTGTGATAGATGATGCTACATGCTTAATTTGTGGATTAACAGAAGAGACTCACTGTCATCTGTTTTTTCAATGCTATTTTAGCAAAGCAGTTATAAGGAAAAATTTTCAATGGTTGCAAATGCAGTCCCATGATACATCAGTATAGGGTCTGATTGACAGGGTAAACTCAAATGGTGAATCAAGATTCAGAAGACAAGTCAAGATTGCTATCATCTGTGCTACAGTGTATCAAGTATGGTGGGCAAGGAATGATGCTCTATGGAATAGTAAACTAGATATTGTGGAGAAACATGTGTATAGAATTAAACATACATGTATAGATAGAATCTATAGTGTGTTGCCAAAGAAAACAACTATGAGAGATAGAATGTGGTTAAGGGAGCTCTCTCTTACAATGTAATCTTTCTGTTTTTTCCTTCCTAAAGGTTTGGGAGTCCAACCTAGTTGGTTTGCCTCCTTTAGGTTAGGATGGTTGTGATTGGTATGTTCTTAATCAATATACTCACTTAATTAGCAAAAAAAAAAAAGTAGTGCCTTTACCTTTGAAGTTTCCACTTCTCCTGAAGTTGTTGCTCCTGTTCTTTTTTAAGAAATTTTGAAACTTTCTAGTTAGAGACACTACTTCTTCATCACTTTCACTATCATCCGTTTCTACTTCAGTTTTTAAGGCCAACCTTTTATTCTTTGGTTCATTTGATTTAGGATCTAAAACAAGTTCATGAGTCATTAAAGAACCAATTAGTTGTTCTAGTGATAGTTTTGTTAGATCTTTAGCCTCTTGAATAGCAGTGATTTTGAGAAGCCATTTATTAGTCAAACTTCTTAACACTTTTCTAACTAAATCTTCAGAAGAATAGATTTTTCCTAAGGATCTTAGTTCATTAGTTATTAGTGTGAATCTGGTAAACATATCTTTAATAGATTCGTCCTTATTCATTGTGAACAATTCATATTCATGGACTAGTAAATCTATCCTAGACTGTTTTACCTCATTTGTACCTTCATGGGCCAATTCCAGTGTGTCCCAAATTTCCTTAGCAGTAGTACATGCCGAGATTCTTGAATATTCATCAGGTCCAATTCCAGATTGGAGAATACTCATAGCTTTGTATTTCTTTTCGGCCTTTCCGTAGTCAACAGAATTGTACTCATCTTCCTCCTTGTCGATCAGGTTTCCTTCATCATCTTTGTTTTGAATAGGAAGAGGTCCAGTCTTTATGATTCTCCAGCATTGAAAATCAGAACCTTGAATGTAGATCCTCATCCTAGTCTTCCACTATCCATAATCATTCCCGTTGAAAATTGAACACTTGGAATACTTGTCACGGTAGTCATCTTGCGTGTTCATGATTTCTATTCTCTAGATGTAAGTCTTACGAGAATAGTCTGCTCTGATACCACTTGTTGGAACACAAGGTGACACTCAAGAGGGGGGGGGGGGTTGAATTGGGTGGTGGAATCTAATCGATTTTCGCAAAATCTCTTTTATGGCTCAGTGCCTGGCACTGTGCTGAACACTCGTAAATCGCTAATTTAAGTTTTTGCGAATAATAAACTGAAAGTAAGTGAAATTTGATACGCAAACACAGGATATAACGTGGTTCAATCTCACCTCTGAGATCTACGTCCACAAGAAATAAAACTCTTTATTTCTTTGAACCCTAAAATATCAAACTCTTGATACAATAAGATTCCCCTCACTACTAACCCTAGTAGTGACCCCCAACACTTAACTCTAAGTGTTAACACTCTCTATAATGTTAAAGTTACAGAAAAAGAACGATCCTCAATTATGTGCTTCTTAGTCAAGCAAGTAGAGGACAATTACAATCGTATAATAGTAACTTAAATCTGACTCGCTCAGTGCTATGCTCAGTGCCGGAGGAAATAGTTTTCAGCTTTTAATAGACTCGATTTTTCTCTTTGAAAACGTGAGATTTAAAAGTGAATTCTGATTCCCTTTTATAGGGCTTGGTTAGGACGAAAATCACTTAAAAATATCTTTATCTTTTAATCCTTGATTTAAGGGATAAAACTTTATCTTTTTCTATCTTTATCTTTTAAACTTAAAAAGATAAGTTTTCCACATTAGATTTTCTTTTTCAACTCAAAGTCTGTTTATATCTAAAAAGTATTTTTCCAAATCCTTTTTAGAAAATCTGAAAACATGTTTTAATAAAATTCTGTTTTATAAAAATCTTTTATTTGAAAACACGCTTTTATCAAAAACCGATTATTATTAAAATCTTTTCAAAAACTCGTTTTTATCAAAATCTGATTTTTATTAAAATCTTTTCAAAAACTCGTTTTTATCAAAATCTGATTTTTATTAAAATCTTTTCAAAAACTCGTTTTTATCAAAATCTTTTAGAAACTCGGTTTTACAAAATCTTTTTCTAAAAACTCGTTTTCCTTAATCCCTTTTTATTTCTGATTTCGAAAATCTATTTCCTCTTATATAGATATATAATCTTAATATAATTATTTACTTTCTTAACTCAAAGAAAATAATAATTATACTAACTTTATATTTCTATATTTAGCACATAGCATATCACTAAGTTAGAGCATATTACATTTTAATCTAAAGTAACTATTCTAAGAAATTATAAACTAGAACTTCATTCTTGATTCTTCTTTTCTTCAAAGTCTTCGTTTATCAATTTCTTTCTTCATGCATCTGTTGCAACTGTTACATACTTTCATGCTACAACATATTATATTAATTTTCATCATCAAAACATAACATCTGCATAAAACATAACATCTGCAAGAGATTGTATGTTGTTTCTTTGTCTTCCAATAAACAGGAGAAGCACCCAAGAACACAATCTAACCTGTGAGAGATCTACGAGTGAGAGGACAGGCCGCCCAATCAGAATCACACAACCCTGTAGAGATAAGTCACTATCAGCAAGAAGAAGAATACCCTGTCCAAGGGTACCTTTCAAATAACAAACAACACGAAGAGTAGCATCCCAGTGTTCCTGACGAGGGGCCTGCAAAAACTGAGAGAGAATATGAACTGCATAGGCCAAGTCGTGTCGAGTGATAACCAAATAAATCAAGCGACCAACGAGACGCCTATAAGGCGTGACATCCTCCAATAATGTGCTAGAAGCATGCGCAAAGCGATGATTTTGCTCAATAGGAAAGCCAGAAGGCTTGGCACCAAGAAGGCCCCCCATTAGAAATAATATCCAAAGTGTACTTGTGCTGACATAAAAATAATCCAGAAGTACTATGAGCTACTTCAATAGCAAAAAAAATATTTCAGAGCACCAAGATCCTTCACTTCAAAACATTCACACAATTATGCTTTGAATACAGTTAAAGCAGCGGAATCATTACCGGAGATAATAAGATCATCAATATATACTAGAAGATTTAGTTGAATAGTTCCACTAGTGTAAGTGAATAGAGAGTAATCAAAGTAAGACTAAAAAAACAATAGCCTTTTAAAATTGAAACTAACTTGGCAAACCAATAACAAGGAGCTTGCTTCAAAACATACAAAGATTTGCGTAATCAACATACGAAATTTGGATTAGGACATTCAAAACATGGAGGAAGTTTCTTATAAACTTATTCATCAAGATCCCCATGAAGAAAAGCATTGTCAATATCCATCTGTTGAAGTTCTCAATTTTTGGAGGCAGCAATAGCTAAAAAATCTCGACTAATATTCATTTTACCTATAGGTGCAAAATTTTCATTATAATCAACACCTGCCTCTTGATGATCGCCTACTACAACAAGATGAGATTTCAAACGTTCCACAGCCCCATCGATAAATAGTTAATATGATAAACCTATTGACTGCCTAAAGCTCGCTTCCCAGGAGGAAGCTCTTCTAGTGTCCGGGTACCATTATCCTCTAAAGCATGAATTTCAACATGCGTAGAATCTTTCCAACCATCATCCTTTATAACTTCCTTAAAAGACTTGGGTTCAAGGTGGGAAATAACAGAAGCAAGAAATTTGTGATACTTCTCAGAAAAATTTGTGCAATTAATATAATGAGTTATAGGATAAGGAGTACCTGAGAAATTCGAAGGAGACGAAGCAAAGAGAGATGGACTTTCAGTGATGACAGAATGCGTGACAAAATCTTTTAACAAGACAGATGGAATTTTCTCACGTTTCTCACGACCCAAATCATGAGGAAAATGAGAGTTTTGATTTGGCACAGGAGGAGATAAGCCATTTGTGGGATGGGAGTCCAAAGAAAGAGAAGCGGAAGGTGGAGCTGAGCTAGCATGTGGAGAGGAAGGAAGCGAACGCTTTTGGGACTGGAGCTGGGGAGACGTGGGGTCAGGCGAGGGAGAGGGAGAAGATGGGCCAGGCAATGGAGAAGCAATTAGGCCAAACGAGGATTTTTTAGGTGGGTCAAGTAAGGAGGGAAATTGGGTCGATGTAACGAGAGAAGAAGAGTGCTCAAAGCTGGGCCGATTGGTATGGGCTGTGGTAAGGTGATTTCTGGAGCGGGGTTGGATCAAAGTCATCAAAATCAAGATGGATGGGTATGGAGTTACTGGGAAATAAGGAAATAGGGTTAATATTGGCAGCTTGAAGTAATTCAAAAAGGAACATTTCCTAAAAAAAACTTAACATCACGAGATATAGAAAATTCCTTTGTATCTAAATCAAATAATTTCCAACCCTTTTACCAAACGGATAGCCCACAATACATTTTCTACTCATGTTGGCAAACTTGGTACCTTTTTTTGTGATTATGAGCAAAGCAAAGACAACTAAAGGTTCTAATGGCCTCATATGAAGGTGTAATACCATAAAGAACTTCAAAAGGTAAATTGTTATCTAACAATATATATGGATTATGATTTATGATATGAGCAGCTGCAAGAACACTTTCCCCCTAGAAATAGATAGGTAAGTGGGATTGGAAACGACGAGCCCTGCCTACATTAAAAATGTGTTTATGTTTACGCTCAACCCTCTCATTTTATTGTAATGTGGCAACACATGGAGTTGGAAAATAATGCCAGTGGCAGTGAAATAATCAAGCAATTAAATTATGTGCCATTGTCACTTTGAACTATTTTAATTGTTCGGGAGAATTGACAGTCAACCATTGCAACAAAGGCCATAAACATGTGAAAAACCTTGGTTTTATCTTACAAGAATTAGATCCACACAGCACGAGCATAATCATCAACAACAGTTAAAAATAGCGAGCACCACAAGATGAAACATGTCACCCCACGTATCACGCACAATTTATTATTATCTCAAAAATCCTACTAGTTCTAATATCACTTAAAGGAAACTTATCTAGAGGATGTTGAACACGAAAGCAAGTTTCACATCCTTTATGTAGACTACCCTTATGACCACAAAGAGGAGGTAGTAACTTAATCACTCGTTCTGAAAGGTGCCTCATACGCCTATGTCAAAGGTCAGAATTTGAAGTAACAACATGAAGAAAAGCTGATGTCACAGGTGCATCCTTGTAGAAGTAATAAATTCTATCTCGTCCAAGCCTCGTTAGAATATGCGGTCCTGTAAAGCACACATACACGAGTAAAATTCTATAGTACATTGTAATTCAGAAGCTTAATGAGAGACATAATAATTAGTTACAACTGAACTTAGGCACAAAAAGAATATTAGTAAGAATGAAATGATTCGAGAGAGAACAAAACCCTTATGAGTCGCAGTGACAGACGTTAGGAAGGCTAACAGAACAATCAATAACTTCCGCAACATCATATAACCATGACTTCTCAGCAGTGACATGATGAATAGCCCCTGTATCAATAATCCACGCAATAGGATAAAACATACCATTAAGTCGTTCATTGGAAATTTTGGCATTACCAATAAGGCCGGCTAAGGCCTTTCACTGTTAAGCCGAAAAAAGCTAAGGAAAGGAAGGGGTGAACGTTGACTGGGTGATCGTGGAGTAGAGGATCGGGCATTGGCACACGCTAAGCCTCGGCCACGACATGTGGAGCCGTGACCCTGACCGCGCCCTGACGCATCATCACGCGAGGCTTCGGGATACCCGACGACCTCGTAGCATTTTTCGGCATGTCCTGATTTGTGGCAGTGAGTGAAAGGATGAAGAGTCCAACACTGTGACGCGGCCACAACCATGACCCACCAGAAGCTCCATCAATTACCCGTCTCGTATATGCCTCAACTCTAGTGTGGAAAATCTGACACAAATACCACTTGTCAAAACCATGATGAGGACAAAGGCTCTGCAGATCCTTGAATCTTTCCCATGCTTCATACAATAACTCTTCAGGATCTTGGGTGAAAGTCACTATCTTAGTGCGCACATTTGCAGTCTTTTTATATGGATACCATTTGATGACGAAATTTTTTGATAACTCTGTTCAAGTGGTGATGGAGGCAGGCAACTCGTTATACCAAAAAAGAGCTTTGTCTCGCAGAGAAAAGCTAATAAAATCGTTTTCATCTCCTCGGCATAAACATCAACTTGTTTTCGAGTAGCACAACATTGTGAAAATCACTGCATGTGTTGGTTTGGGTCTTCACAAGGTACCCAGCAAATTGATTATTTTGAACCATGTTCAGCACATGAGATTTGAGTTTAAAATTTGAAGCAGCAATAGTAGGGAACCGTACCCCAGTGGGCACATTATCAGGAGATGGTTGTGCATAATCTTTGCAGGTTGCTTTAACCTCGTCACCCATTTTAAGAGTAATAGGTGTGACGGGGAATTCTTTCTTTGGTGAAGATGGTAGAGAAGGTGTCTTTTGGGACGGTAGCCTTGCAGACAACTTTGCTTGCTTACTTTTCTTCTGAGTCTATGATTGGTATTTTCAATCTTCGGATCAAATGGAATGAGATTTGGGGATTTTAATCTACTGCTCATACACCAAAAACACTAAAACAAAAATGAGATGCTCCAAGTGTTCTTCAGAGTAGGTTAGTGTAATACTATAATTCAAATAAAATAAAAATAAACCCTCTCACCAGCAATGGCGCCAAATTTGACAGGCTAAAGTCGTATCACCTAATAAAAAATAACCTAAGGTCCACTAAGTAGTAGTCAGGGAAGTCAGGATCGAATCTACAGGGAGATAACTATACTATTGTATTTAAACTCTAATATTATACTAACTAAATCAGATGAAAATAGTTACTTTACTAAACTAAGCAAATGACATAATTAAATACGTGAGAATGAATCAATTAATAAAGAACTAGGATTATGGATCACTATGCATACATTTCGGGAAGTCATGGTGAAATAACACCTACCTAATTAAGTCAATTTATCTAGGGAACATGTAATTTCTCTCGACCATTACCTTCCTAAAAGATCTCCTAACCGCTCTCACATGGTCAAAGATCACTCTGCCTAATGATTTAAAGCCTATGTGGTATCTCTCCTCTCGAAGCCACTTCAGTATTGTGATAGTATGAATACAAATCAGACCTGATTTATAAATCTAGCATGAATGATTCAATCACACGAAACAATTAAAAAAGAAGGTAATTAGACTAATCTATCAATCCCTCATTGCATACATAGATCCCCACAGTTCCATAAATAAAACTACTGACTCATGTTTATAAAAAAAAAGGATAAAATCGATATATAGTAATTTATACTTAGAATGATTGCAATTTTCTTAGAGATGAATCAAATCTATAATAGAGGAAATAATAAAGAAGATTACCAAATTAAAGAAATTTATAGAACTTGCAAATAATCCAAAGGTTTGATCTTCAATCCAAAGAGAAAAGCAATAAACTAAGGTTTATGAATCACTCTAGAGAGAGAACCATCCAAACAAATGCTAAACAAAAAGTAAATAAAAGATGTCTTATTAATGTTCTAATTTTTGTATTTATATTAAACCTAACATAAAGAAAAAATAATACGAAATAGCTCGAAAATTATTGAAATACACGTGATGGGTCAACCGCCTGGTCGTGCCTAACCCGCCCGATGGAATCGGGCTTCTTATGTTTCAACACAAATCCTTCGCAGCATGAGCAGCAATGTCTACTGCCCGATGTGATTGGGCTGAGCTGCCCGATGGCATTGGGCCACAACACACAAGCTTCGCAAAGTTTAGCACATCACCCATATCATACATCTCACACTCGCCAAACACCTGATGAAGTCAGGCTGATCCCCACCGATGAAGTTGGGCCACTTAAGTTCAGCGCGAGCTTCGCCTCGCAGCAGCACATGAGATTTGCCTTGCCTGATGACATCGGGCCATCTCGCCCGATCGGTTCAGGTCATCAAACTACGACAGGGCCAAAAGAACTCGACCGGGACCGCAACAAAAAGCACTTATGGCGAAGATGGCCGTCTGATATGTTTGGGTGAAACCTCGTCTCTTCATTCCTTGGCTCCAAATAATGCCGAGGCTTCGCTTCTTCTTTTGTCCAAGGCTTCGGAAAGTATTCTCGAGACCTCGGAACTCATCATGTATGCCTTAAAACCTCTCGATTCGAATGTGGTAGACGCAAAGTAGTAGAAAATAGGAAAATGGCTCCGTAAAACCTACAAACCATCACAAAATAGAAATTAAAACAACAACTAGATGGAGAAAGTTAGTATAAAAATGGCTCCTAAGAGCACCATTGAAACACACTTTAGCTTATAAATAGGGGAAACTCTATATAAAACCATAACTTCATAAAGCTTGGGTTTCTCATTGAGCAATCACTCCATATATATACAAGAGTTATAGGAATCCCGTATGGAAAAGAAAATCTAACTAACCATGGATAATAAATCCTAACTAAAAGCTATATTTAACAAAGAGTCATATGCTATCTCTTGAAAATATATATAGTGCGAAGTAGGTACATGAGGCTTTGGGTCAGTTCCTTTTAGATGCCTTACTTCCACTTTTCTTCTCTTGTGCCTAACTGCTTAGAATGACCATCTAGTTCAATCATAACGAGCTTAAGCCTATATTTAGACCCCCAACACTAAACATGAATTTGTTTGAAAATATTTCGAATACATCTTTAATTTGTTTCTATAATTGCTAACCACATGTGATATATAGGTAATTTGGTTGTAAATATTGACCTACAAATAATTCAACAGTTTGCTCTAAAGTCCAATTCGCCAGGAATGCATCTTCATTAATTATTATTAGCCGCTTTTGGAATAAAAGCAATGAGACACAGGTGCAGAAAGTAGTCCTGGCACAATTGACTCGACCATAGTTAATATCCAGTCAAAATTTATTGGATCCGGAACTAAAATATTATTTGAATTCAATCGAAATTTATTAAAATGAATCAAACTAATCAAGAATAATCAAACCGTATAAGAACCTTACTTGAAATTGAAGAGATTTGATATTAATGACTTAATGTGTACTTGAGTATCATATTTACATTTATTTTTTAGTTGGAAAAATAAATACAAAACCAGGAAAATTCTTGTCTCAAGACTAAATCCTAATTGGTCTAAACTATGAAATAAAATAAATTTTGATCCAAGAGAATGTTTATATCTATAGTTGTTGACGAATAGTGTATGAATGATGCTAAATAGTCAGCAACACCATTTGCTTCTCGTTAGGTATCATTGGACTTGATGGTCGTGAAGCTTGTGAGGAGATATTGTATATCCTCGAGGCTATATAGGAGTGGAGTCGTATTTGCTAAGTTGTGTACGAATTGCAAAGACAGGTGCCATTGTGATCGCGGTGAATAATTTTCGCAATGGCTAAATTATCTCTAACTGATCCATCAAATTTTTAGTTACTTGTATTTTTTAATATTTCTATTCATATTGATTACATCTCTCTTATATTCACCAACATTAGCATTGTATACATGGAGTGATTTCCTACCAAACTTGAAACTACCTAATTTAAACTGGTATATTCATTTTTTTTTTACTGAACTTACATACTTAAACACACCTGATCCATCAGAAATACTATATATTCAGTCAAAATCATTCGATAAAAAAGAAGCAAATGATAGATTAGATTATTTTATTCCACTAATAACAAAAGGGTCCAATATATTTGGATCATGTTTATACTACTTGACTAAAAATGACCTATATTAACTCAGATTACCTAATTTGAACCAGACGACTTAATTCATAATCTGATTGCCACTCTCACAAGCAATTCAACATTTGGTTTGATTTAAACTCCGGTGAACTTCCACTCAGGTCAGCTTTGAGTGGACCTAAAATTTGGTTCGATCAAAAAATGTTTTTCACTATTATACGAAAGCATAAATTGACTGAATTCAAGCTAGTGCAAATTGAATATGACTATCATGAGGATTATATTCTTCCTCCTAACAAACACCCACTATAAGAGGTCCTTTTCTCACACAAGCAAATTTGATAAGGTTTTCTAAACTCAAGCCAAGCATTCTTTTTTATTTATCCCGTGTTGATGTTCGTCACTTTCCATTGTTCTTCTTATACAATTTGGAGGAAACCACGCTATAAGTTGGAACCATCTTTTTCACTACTCAATACTCAAAAGATTATGGAGTATTAGAAACGACTTGCCTTGCCTTCTTCTATAGGAATTTTTCATATATATAACCACCTTATGATTCTGTTAAGTGTTACAATTCAATTTGGGGAGGGAAAATTGTGGTGAACTCCGCACATGACGCCACAGTTCTCACCATAGGACTAAACCATATATGGTAATTCTTTATGTTGGAAGATAGTACTTGAAATGATGACTAGAGAATATACACATCATGTCGATGAAGGCCCCTGCCAGATTAGAATCTCTCCAAGGTTAACTCTGTTCGAGTTTGCGGGCAGACATTTTGAGAGTGGGGGATGATAAGAGGAAATCCTCTTTCAAAGTGCTCTTAGTAGTAGTCGAACCCCTAACTTTGAAGTTGAAAGGTTCATTCCTTACTGCTAGGCCAAACTTAGCTTGATAAATATAATCTACTTACTGATTCAGTTTAATGCTACATCACTACATCAGTAACATTGACATACCTAACTTGAGACAAAGGTCGTTGCTTGATACCCTGAATATATAGAAAATATACTTTGTTACAAATTCTCGATATCTATATAATGCACCTGAGATCACATTGATTGGCGATCTCTATATTTAGTCTCGGTCATCAATTATATTTCATTAAAATCATCCCACTATCGTTCAAATCCTTGATTTATCGTTTCAATGTACTAGCTTTAGGTTGTAATTCATGTTTAAAATGCAAATTTTATCATTGTTAAAAAAAAAACATCGCACTATGAATATATTCTATCTGTACTATTGTAACACCCTTAAAAGCAATAGTAACCTTCTCTGGATTTTGTGCAATAACATTACATTTTCCTATGACAATGGAAAAAGTGAAAAAGGAAAAAAAAAACACTGTTACTATCTAATATGCTACATTCATTTTAAACTTCGTTTTAAACATCATCTTTTTATAGTTTATATAAAGATCAATTAGACGTTAGTGATCAAATAAAGATGGTGTTGATAAATGTGAGTTAACATGGGTGTGCAACTAAAAAGGATGAGGACGTGAGGACAGTGAGGTAACTTGATCAATTCAGATCTAAATTAGTTGGAACAAGAATAGATGATATATCTCTCTTCTGTTCTAAAACTCTATTATATGGTAGAATATGTTCTTCTTATTATTGTTTTCCTCATATATCTACTAAATAGTCCGTCATTTTTATTCTCTATATGTAGCATAAGTTAAAACACTTTTTGTTAAAGTGGTAGCATTTTTTTTTGTCTCTACTGGAAACTCCTTGATAAGAAGAAGGATTTTACTAGACCAACATCTATAGTAGGGAAGCCAACCAATCTACACAGGTCAATGCTTGAGAATAGGGGGATTAGGGAATCTTTAATTTACTCCCAAACACAAGTAGGTGGTGGAGCTCGAACTTGTTACCACAAAGTCACAAAGTGAGTTTCCCACCACCTCCACCAAGCAATCTTGGTGAAGTGCGTGGTAGCAATAGCCACCATTGTATGTCGTGGTATTTAGTTCGTATTTGTATGTGATAGTAGTTAACTATTAGATGTAAGTTGTGAAAGGTTAAAGAGGATTAAGATTGACCTAGGGATTGTAAGACACTCCTTCCATCCCTATGACAAACGCTAGATTCTCAATTCTCATTACCTTAAAAAAAGGTTATAAAAGGTTAAAACTATTTTACTAAATATCACTTTTAACTGTTTGTGTATAATATTGACATAGTCAAATCCCTCAAAATTATTTCGAAATTTGATGTTGAACATGCTCTAAATCTTAGATGACATATTTAACATTTTCTAACTTGAAAATTTAAGGTTGTTCATTATCTATTTTTGTATTGTAATATTAAGTATTTTGAAATCTAAAAACAATAATATGAAAACCAAAAAAAATACTATATTTTTAGTGTATTAAGTTTCAAAATAAACATGATATGTATTAGTATGACTAGTTATACAACCTAGCTATACACATGAGTTTTAAATTTTTAAAACCAAAATATAGAATTTTTAAAACCAAAATATAGATATAGCAGTGACTCCGAATAGACACTTAGTTTTGATCCGCTAAAGAATAAAATTAATGTTTCTTACAAATGCAATATCTAATAGGCAATTTTTTAAAAAAATAATTAAATGACAAAAATAAAAAAACTCACATGCATCCATTCCATAACTATAGTAAACAAACCTTTGTGTCATAACTCATCATTACCCTAAAGAGCTAAATTACCATTAACCTAAAAAAAACTCACCAAAGATTTAGCAAACGAACAAATCTGACCTCTCCTAACAATCTGATTCTTCTTCCTAACATTTTGCAATAACCTTGAAAATATTTAGCTCCCTCCTCCTTTTCTTCCCCCATTTTGCTCTGACTTTCTCATTACACTACATTAATTACCCTATATTTTTCTTCAAAATTCACTTTCTCTTTTCTTAATAAAAAAATAAATTTACTTCTATATAAACATACATACTCTCACATACACTCCTCATTATTCCATACATATTCGATTATTTCTCCCTCTTTTTCTCAAAATTAAAAATTAATTTCTTACCCATTTTAATTTTCTGCCATTGCATTATTCACAATATAATGCAATCATATGCAGAAGGAAAAGAAGAGGAAAGCCATTTAGAAACTAAAGCAAAAAAAATGGTTGAATTTATCCAAATTGGTTTGAGAGTATCAGCACTTGTTACTTCAATTGCTGCTACTTCCATTGTTTTCACTTCCAAACAAACTACCCTTGTCTTTGGCATTCAAATGGATGCCAAATACACCTATTCCTCTGCTTTCAAGTAATTAATACTATCTCAATTTACCATTTTCAATTATTTTTTGCTATTTAAATTTATATCATCGTTTCAAGTCAACAAGATTTCCCTAGTTCATATAATAACGGCTATCAAAAAATTAATTATATTCATATCAACCAAATAACTAGTCGTATATAAAGTCAAAGTCTTAGAAGATAACATTGTCTTAATATTCCGATCCTTTGGTTTTTCGTTTTCATGTTACGTTTTTTTTGTTCAAGTACAAAATATTTATGATTCAATATAATATGTTTTTTTACTGAATATACCACCAAAATTTGATACGAACATAATATAACTAATGTTGTATATTAATTAGCATGCATGAATTTTGATAATCTTTGTGTTATATATCCTAATTTGGTTTTGTGTGCAGGTTTTTTGCATTTACAACTGCAATTGCAAGTTTGTTTTCTTTTCTTTCTCTGGGTTTTACCTTCATCCTCCGGCGAGTGGTATCATCCAAAACCAAATATCATTTCTTCTTTTTCATGCATGATCTGGTAATAAAACAAGAACTGCCCTTTTATCTTTTTTTTCACCTAAGGGAAATAATAGTTTGGTTTATTTCCATCCTTCAATTGCTAAATTACATATTTTTAGAAAGTTTTTCATATCGTACTTTATTTCCCAAAACTTAATTACTACACTCCTTATATCAAAATGAACTAGCTCATTCAATACCATTCTTACTAACTAGCTAAGTACCACTTACCACATTTAGGTGTCTTAGCTCACCTATATTATCAAGAATGAAACATTATTTCTATGGTGTAAAATTAAACTTGGATGATGATTTTTCAGGTTTTTTAGGGGAAATAAACTTGGATGATTAATTTTATTTATTTTTATTAGGAAATTAAGTCAGCCCAAGGGCTAACCCTTACAAGACTACTAGCCTGTAGGAAACACCAACACATTGGCTGGTAACAGCATTTTATGCTGGGGGTAAGGATCGAATCCCTGACCTCAGGGGCCAAGGGCGAGCACTCTACCCACTTGAGCTCACTCCTATCCTTAAACTTTGATGATTAATGACTACATATATAGTATTACATTGTATCAGTTTTTTATCATGGTATGTACATGTTATCCTGTACACCTAGCTTACTCTTTTAAAATTTAAGTGAAGAAGCAATAGTACTAGGTCTAGAGGTTTAACGTGGTAAAAGCTAGCACGTGAATATAGGATTACCTATTTACATACAATGATACAAATGAGTTCATATGATCGAAGTCCAAATTTAATGTGTGGAATTTGCTTTTCAACGGTTCGTTCTTGTTTAGATACGATGACATTATTAAAGAAGAACACAGAGAATTGATGACAAAACTCACTTGCACTGTTGCACAACATACAAATAATAAATATCTCTAAAAAAGTAACAGATAATCAGAACAAAATGAGTTACTTAACCAGAAACCACTTTAAGATGAACAATATATCTTGATTACATCCCCTCAAAAAAAAAAAATATATATCTTGATTACATAATGCAGATAACAATGAACTATATGTACATCATGATAAGGAAAACAAAAAAAATGTAATTAGAAGGGAAGATCAGGCAGATAATTATTGTAACTGAAAATCTACTGAATTCAATTAGTAATAGGAAAGGCAAAAACAGTTACGTTGTTGATTTTCTTTTTGGAAGATGACATATATAGGAGTATGTTATTTGAGATAATGGATTCGATATACTATGTATAGATCAGATCTATTAGATGGGGCTAACGTACAAAGAAATGTTTTGGCAAAAAATGAAAAATGCAGGTGATAATGTCAGTGTTACTAGCAGGATGTGCCGCAGCAACAGCAATAGGTTACGTGGGGCAATATGGATATGAACATGCAGGGTGGATGCCAATTTGTGATCATTTTCCCACTTTCTGCCACAAAGTTACTGCTTCTGTTGTCCTTGCCTATTTCTCTTTAATCTTCTTTTTCTTCCTCACTATCATCTCTGCTACCAAGTCCACCTCTCCTTTCTCTCAACCTACTCAAATTCAGAATCTCTAAACTATTATTTACTATTATATATATACCTCTACTACATTAATTCACTCGTACGTTCGAGGTTACATTTGGTAGTCACATTACTAGTTCAAATTACGCCGTCAACAAGCTAAGCGTGGCTATTATTGTATATGATGTTGGTATTATTGCATGTTTGTTCTTTTAGTAAGAAGTAAATGTTGACCTATATATGTATTTTTTAATTTTTTTCATCTTCCATAGATATGATTTAGTAGGTTTGTCTAGTACTTATTTTTCCGTTTTAGCAACAAGTTTCTTATCATTTGGCTTCTTCCTCTTACATGTATTCAGTTATGTTGTATGAAAAGAAACGCAATTGAAAGAAACTCATGAGCTTGTTAGGTGTACACATTAGTCTGCTGGATTAAGTGCCATACAGGGGAAATTGTCACTTTCTAAGACAGACCATGAGATGTACGTAGTATGTATTTATGCAATTAAATGTCAAGTAGTAGCACGTAGTACTTATATATTAACGCAAAAATATATTTGGTTTTTGCTTAGTTTTGGGAACTCCTTTCGGGCTGGCATGCTCGTGACTAGTCATATAATAGTTTTTTGATAGTTAGCCTCTTTTTGGTAAAAGCTTCAAGTGAAATTAATTTAATCAACCTACATATATACTGTTTGTATTGCATAATTATCATGTTATTATGCTCATTTCATCTCAAAATAAGTTCTAGGTGGGTATTGTTTTTTGAAGTTTCTAGATCGTGGAATTCAATTTGAATGTTAGTTTCAATTTATTATTGTATTATGGAATAACAAAAGTGAAAAATATACTATCTCTTTCGAATAAATCTAAAATACTTTTTACATAGAGTACTAATCAATATACAACTTTTTTTTTTATAGAAAAACAGATCAATATATAAATTGACAAAACTTTTAATGGAAGTAGACTTTTACCAACTAATCCAAATCACAACGTGGCCTTTATGTTAGATAGAGGTAATGTTACTACCATTTTGGGATGTCAAGTAACATTTATTGTGGTACATTGAATCAAACCTCAAAACGTTTAATTTGTGCTTTAACATAAGGATCCAATGGAAATATGAAGCCCATTAAGCGAAGTCAATAGAGGTCAAAGTCAACAAAATTCAAAGGAAGGTCATCAAGATTATCAAAAGATGAAGTCAAAGAATAACAATCAAAAGAAGATGATGAGAGGACGCTACAACATGAAGACAAATGTGCATTAAAGAGCAACAATTATTCAATGCAAAAAAACGGTTGAGGTTTGAATCAAATATATGATTCAAACATTTTCCCTCCCCAACATGTATGGAAGTTACATGTTACGATTCTCTATAAATAGAGAAATTATTATCAAGAAACAGACATGCAATCCATCAAACTCTAGAATTTCTTAATTCTCTAGCGTAGCTAGCACTAGGATAGCCTAATATAACCCCCATCTAGGGTTATAGTTTAGTTCCTTAGATTTAGTTTAAGCATGTTCTGGTACCATTAGGCAAGATCTCAAAATTTCCAATAGAAGCAAGCTAGGAACCATGGAGGTAACAACCTTCGTGTCTCCTTTTTAAATTGTGTAGCCTGACTTATCCCTTGTGTGTTGTAAAATCCATCTCTAAGATTGTGGCATGTGTGGGAATTTTATACTTTAATTAAAAGATTGATTATCGTTTGCTCTATTTATTGTTTTTTGCCTTAATTTAATTTATGTCATAGTTTGATTATTAATTAAATTGCTAGAGTACGTTAACAAGATTTTATCTAATTCGAACCGGTAATTCCCCAGGTACTAAGTCTCCCAAGGCATTCAATACCAAACTATTGAGTGTTTATTGATTTATTTGTAAGGTCAACAAACTAATTTACACCAAGAAGTTTTTTGGCGAGGATAGTGTGAGAATAGGATTCATAATAAGATTATAAAAATTCTTGTTCTTCACATTTTCGAAAACTAACTGTAAAAAACAGTTAATTTTTTTCTAAAATGCCGGAAACACGTTCTAAGAAGAATAAAGAAGTTGCTTAGGGTGAATCAAATTTCCACAACATGGAAACTAGTTCTTATATCCCTCCAGGGACAAGGGTGCATGGTAACAACGGTGGACCAATTCACCATGGTCATGAGGAGTCGGTTGGAGAGACCTCATCAAGGGATGGCTCGCTCATCTCCAAGTAGTGCTGGTCGTGTACTTATACACCAAATGTATGGAGAGTTCATGGAGGGTTCTAGCCCATGAGTCTGCCAGAGTACTATTAGAAGCCAGAGAGAGTCAGAGACAACAATTTGACTCTAACTACAGAGTTCTAGTCCATGAGTCTGCCAGAGTCTTCACGGATATCCTCCGAAGGATAAGTCAAGAGAATAAAGATATTAACTTTAGGCAAATCGATAAGATCCTTGTGGATATCAATGATACTATCAGTGCAACTTTCACGGCAATGTCTAAGTCTCTTGCCATTGAGGTAGCTTTTTGCCTAGAACCACTAGTCGAAAAACACTATCAGTTAAATAAGAACTAGTTAAGGCCTTAGAAGAGGTTCCGTTAAATAGAGCAAGGGGAAGTTGTGGCACAACGCTAGATGTCCCTCCACTAGGTTACCCTCCAAGGGTACATTTCTCTCATCTTGAAACTAGGGGTACAATTATCCCAAGTGATCCACAAACTTCCTCTCATGTGCATTAAACAAGGGGAATACCCATGAGCCATGGAGAGGGTAATCATGGAAATCTTAAAAGAAGTGATGGAATGGCAGCGAGAGTGGAGCCAGGATGGCACCAGGCGTCAGGACATCCTCAACCTTCACTTTCAATGGGTGGTGGACAAGTTGGTGACAACACACACCAACCTGGATCATCACAGGGAGGACAGAGGCAATGTACTTTTGTAGCAAACAACAATAGCACACCATATGCCTATATACCTCCTAGCCAACCAACTATGGTTGATACTCATTATTATAGGAATGCTCTAGGGTTTGATCAGCCCCAAGCCCCATTTGCTCAAGCACTTGATGCTTATTATCAAGGGATGCCTACAAATGAAAACACACCCCCGCCACAAATAGCACAAGGAGCAGTCGATCATACCTTCATGCACAATCAGGAAATTCCTATGGGAGGTTATCAAAACCAACCTTTCAACCCTAGTCTTAATCCTACATATGATCATGCAGGAAACATGGGATATGGGAATATGGGATATCAAGGAAGGCATGATCCATTGGTAGCGCAGGTTGAGACACTAGTTCAAAGATTAGTGGATGATACCTCTAGGAGAAATCAGAGGCAGAGAGGTCAAAAACCTTCCCCTGATTGGATTGATAGAGAAAATACATTTCCTAGAACTTTTAAGGTACTAACTTGAAGAACATGATAGAGTTCCTGCTGAAGAACATTTAGTTAGGTTCAATTGTCAGTGTAAGGAAGCAGCTGAAAATGATTTCTTAAAACTTATAATGTTTTCCATGTCTCTTACTGACACTGCTTTTTGGTGATACACTAATTTACCACCCAATTTTATTCATTCCTGGCAGGATATGCAGGTGCAATTTATAAATAATTTTGCATGCACTAAACCAGGAATGACCCTAGGTATGTACAGATGGCACGTGAATAGGTACATACAACAGACCAGTACCAAGTGTTCAGAGGATTTTTGACTAGGCAATTAAATCTTAAAAGAATGGGTTCATTTAATATGCTAAATCACTAACTAACTACACTACAATACTCACTTGGTCTTTTTTGGGGTGAGGGGGGAATCATTTAGGAAAAATGAAAACTAATAATCCCACCTTTGGCACTTATTCTGAAAACAATCTCACCTTTTCGAAATCTGGAAACAATCACACCTTTACAATCCCACCTTTACCCCACATCTTCTCAAAATGAGCCTTTTACTGGTTTGTGAAATTGTTAACTTATTTTAGAAGGTGACTTGCTACGTGTCACCTTCTAATTGATTTTTTTTAAAAATGAGACTCTTTCCTCCCCTGCCGGAGCCCCCCTTGCCTGTTCCTCAGAGCCCCCATCCCCTTGCCTCCCCTGCCCCCTATCGCCTGCCAGAACCCCCATCCCCTTCCCCTTCCCCCTTCCCTCCCCTCCCCTGCCGGAGCCCCCCCTTCCCTGACTAGTGGTATGGGTTTTGGTTCGAGGTGGTGGGTGTCGGGTAGAGGTGATCATTTTGGCCCGGCCCGGCCCGCTTTTTGGCCGAGTTTTGGGCAGAATTTTTGGGCCCGCGGGCCGGGCCCGGCCCGGCCCGCTCGGATTTTTTTCGTCTTTGAGCGGGCTTTGGGAAAGCCAAAAACGACTTTTTAGTCTATTTTTTGACCCGGCCCGTTTTGGCCCGCAAAAGCCCGCTAATTTAGGCCCGAAATAGCGGGCTTTGGACACAAAAATTCGGCCCGATTTAGGCCCGCCCGGCCCGACCATTGGCAAATTTTTTGGCCGCGGCCCGGCCCGAACCGGCCCATGATCACCTCTACTGTCGGGGTGTGAGGTGGGTTTCGGTCTGGTGGGGTGGGGTTTTGTTCTAGTGGGGGTGAGGGTCAGGTGGAAGGGGGTCACAATGAAGGTGGGGTGAGGTTCCGGGTTCTGGTTTAGTGGTGGTGGGATGGTTTCCTTTTCAACGGTGGTCGGGTTAAAGGGGGGTGGCGGCGATCAGGTGAGAGGGGGTGGCGGCGGTCGAGTGAGAGAGGGTGGCGGTGGTCAGGTGAGATGGGGTGTGGTGGTGGTGGTAGTCGGTTTAGGGATGGTGATGAGCCATGAAAGAAGGATGTAAGGTGAAGAGAGAGAGAGAGAGAGATTAAAGGACAAAAAAAAAACTGGTAAACAGGTTGGAGGTAATAAGGCCTGTTTTAAGAAGACGGAGGAGGGTAAAGGTGGGATTGTTTCCAGATTTTGAGGAGGTGGGATTGTTTTCAGAAGAAGTGCCAAAGGTGCGATTATTAGTTTCCATTTTTTGAATCATTTAAAGACAAGATAATATTTTTATTTTTGAAGACTACAAATGCACGTTGGTAAATAATCCAGGGCGTATTGCCCGGGACACGAACTAGTTGAATATTAAAAATTAAAAATTTTATATACACACTAACAAATCTAAAATTACAGTATAATGACAAATTCTTTCTCCATTTTTTTTCTAATTCAACAGTTGGTTTTGACATGGTTTTTACGGAAATAAAAAATGGGTAGTTTAGTATAGAGGTACCTATTTAGTTAACTAGAGTAGGGGATAAATAAATCCTTGATAAAGTAAACGCAACTTTATATGTCAATTTGGGTAATAAATGATGGTTTTATTAACATAAAGTGGTGATATTATCAATTTTAGTTGCTTTTCTTTACCAAAAGTGGAATGGTTCCAAAAAAATAAAATTACCTAAAGCGGTAATTGTTGTAATAGGAAAAGAGCATATGAAGTATGTAAAAACAATGGTGTTGAAAAATATCATTTGACAGCAACACAAAATCAACAATAATATTAACAAAAAATCGGCAATAAAATAAAATAAACAACAACACGTGCAACGAACGGGTTTCAAACGTAGTATATTAAATAATCCTATCTATGTGTCTTTTTTTCCCTAATAATGTCCTCCACCTTTCTGTTAATTTGTCAATCTTTGTTTAATCACTACTCAGTATTGACTTAGTAACTTATGTTGAGTCTCATACCGTCTTGTACTCAAATTTCCTCATCTATGCATTTTAAAACAAGTATAAATGAACCATGTAAGTTCTGTAAATAAAAATGAGAGCACAACCAATGGTTGCCCTATAGTTTATGGTCATTAATTATTTTATTACTTTCGCACTCTTCCACCTACCCCATCATATTTTCTCTCTCCTACAATTCCTTCTTTGATCTTCTTTTTCTTGGTCCATTATGAAGAGCTTGACATCAGTTTTTTGGCCAAATTTTATACTTTTATACTCTTTTTCCTCATAACCCATAAGGAGGGCAATTGCTGGGGTAGCTCAACATAGAAACTAAGAAAGTCCTTGACCTGATGAGTCGACTTAAAACTAAAACTTCTAAATTACGTTATCAACTTGAAATAACAAGACCTGAAACTGACCCTATCGTTCTTTTTGTTAGGTTTAGTACCAGTGAAACTTTATAATAGCAAAACTATAAAACTTTTTAGTACCAATATACCCGAACTTGCTAAAGAATTATTACACCCAAGTTTTTTCCCCAAAAGACTGGTAGAGTGATTGAGGTTGTTGAGCTTGAGGCCCTTGTACTTGTATTATGTCAAGCAAAATAGGTAAGCCATCAGGTTGCTCCCTCCTTTGTCCGGACTTGAGTTATTTTTTATTTGAAGCAAAATCCAAACCCAACTCTAGATAGGAGACATATGGCCCATTAAGATCGTGGAAGGTCTGTTAAATATCAAGTCCAACAACAGTCCCGTCTTTCCTTTTCTTCCTTGTGAATTCCAGTTAGAGATGCCTGGTCATGATTCTCTTGGAACTTGTGTTGTAGTGTCAGTGTAAAGAGAGATTATGCGCTCTTAAAATTAGTCTATATAAAAAGAATTGGACGGAATAGTTTTTTCGATCAACAAGTAAATACAAATAAAAAATAACACAAATTCACTATTTATAATCAAAGGCCATTGTGTGAGATACAAGACCAAGAACATATCTATCATTGTAAAGTAAAACATTATTAGAGTAATCAACTAATCAATACTAAATTTAGTACTATGAACATGAAAACCATTACTTAACTGTCGTTTTTTTCTTAGAAAATAGTAGAAGCCTGATGAATGGATGAAATCCTTTCTATTCCTGCCATCGGCCAACCTGTATCCAGAAGTACAATTAGATGATGAACAAATATTGGTCTTACTCTTAGAATTTTTCCTTCTGCCACCATTCTTCACATGCGTTTTGAGCAGCGGCGGGGTAATTATGGCCAAAAATAATGAGGGCCCTGTACAATTTCCTTAATAAGGCCCTTCATTTGTAGTTCAAAAAATATAGAAGTATAAGATTCGTATTTACAACTAGCTAATGACCACTATCTTCAAAAGTTTAAACAACAGAACTTTGATGAATTTCATGTTCTCATTGTTCCTTCCCTTACACTTTTACTACTGATCCAAATGTTTTCTTTTGTCTAATCTTCTAACAATTAAAAATAGACATATTTAGGGTCTTTATATTTTTGGGTCCTAACTCCTATTCCATAGCCGCGATTGAACCACCCCTGACTTTGAGGCGAGTCTTCATTCTCCTTGTTGAAGTAAAAATTCTTGAATATAATGTCGCTTTCCTCTTAAACTTCGAGCACGCCAGGATGACAATTCGATATTTTTCTTGATCATGATATCATGGCAGAAGATATCTATCATGCTCTACTCCTTACTTCATCATCCTTTTCCTTTTTTCATGGACTCACATGAAGCCCTCCATTGTAGAATCCCCTTTGCTTTGGTCTTCCGACTCCATATTGAAATCACTTACAACTTGATTTTGTTTTAAACTCTCAAACATAATCAAACCAGCAACCACATTCTTTCTTTAAGATGGCCCCTTGCTCTTGGCACCAATAGTTGAAGGCATGACTACCTTGATAGTCTAGTTGAACCAAATGTAGAATTAAAGCAATGAATAAGACTTTTCCTTCATTAACCACTTGATAATCTTTCCTTGAAATGAGAATAAAAGAGTTTGACCTCCTTCAGTTAACAAATTGATACTTATTGGGCTCAACCATATTAGAATTATTACATTAAAACTTATCCCTGTAAATTTTGATGCATAGATTATATAATAAATGAAGTTTTTGTAGTGTATAATAACATATTAATATCACATCTATATATATCTAAAACCTAAAGTAAGAACATGTTATGTTGCCGCGTGTACATATTAAACAATAAAAACATGTGAGTGTTAAAACTCAAACTCATAACCTTTCATTTGAAATACAAATACACTAACCAACTAATCTACAAAAGACTAGATAATATTTCTATTTTTAAACCAATTAAATACAAATGTATACATTAATACTCATTAACCTAATGCTAATAATAGAAAAACTTAGATCGGTTTCATGTGATTTTTCAAAACCCTAGCGCCCCCCTCTATCTTTTATCTCTCAAACCCTAGCATCCCCTACCTTTTTTCACTAATTAGGGGTTGTCATCGATGATTTCATCCATGGTAAGCCCCCTTTTTCCTTTTATTTTCAAATTTTAGTTCATTTATTTCTTGTTTTGTTAAATAAAATAGTCTCTCTTTACAAGATTTTTTCAAACCCTGTTATGGAGTTTCTAGTCTCTATTGTGGAGATCTCATTCTCCCCTATGAGACTTGTGAGTATGGTTCTTTTGTCTTCATGTAGGAGAAATTGTTCTCATTATTTGAAGTTCGACACTAAACATGAAGGTATTAAAATCTCGGATGCGGTCAACATGGCTAGATCAAGAATGTTCTTCCAAACTATGTCATAATGATAGACTTTCTTATCAATAACTGCTTGATTCAGCAAATACAAGGGAGCTGCAGTGTATTACTCGATCTGGTTCATTGTAGTTTCTTGGAAGATGAATTTGATGTAACCTTTTTTGATTGGATTTTGTTTTTCTTTAATACCTATTGTAGATAACGTTTGGCCTTTAATTAATGAAATTTCTGGTTCAAAAAAAAACTAATGCTAATAATAGCATGTCCTACCTTTCAATACTCTTATATCAATTAAAAAGCTCTTAAAATTTTATAACCTCCCTAATTAACACCATTAACTTCATTTATTCAAAAAACAATATTTTATTATAGTTTTTGTAATGTGTGTGTGTGTACGCATGTGCGCGCTCTCTTGAAGTCGGGAGTTATATTGCTCAATGATTCATATTATAATTTACTGTGTAGAAAATTTGAAAGGAACTAAAAGATTACTTAACGAGTAAAATTCAAGATCTATAACTCTTTTCTTCCACTTCTCTCAAGTGTTTGATTTAACACTTCAAATTCACATTGGTAAATGATCTGGGGGATCGCCCATGTTAAAAACTAGCTAGTTACGATATGAAAATCATCACTAACACCTTTACAATAACTAGTTTTAAGATTTGATACAATTAGAGATGGCAGTGGGTAATAGACCCTACCCGAATCCGTGGATCCATTTTTGACGGATCTGGATCCTCAAATTTTGGACCCTATGGATTCGGGTAGGATCTGGATCCTCCATAAAAAAAAAGGATCTGGACCGGGTCCTAAATTATTACCCAGATCCAGATACGTTTACCCGTTTTTATAATATTATTATAATCTAATATTATATTTTGATAATATTATAATATTAGTTATTACATGTAAAACGGATTTTCGCTTGAATTTCGGATTATTATTCTAATTAATGTGTGATTTTTGTGCGAATTTACTGGATAATTAAATTCGAAAATTGGGTTGATAACTAATCTACACTTTGATAATTGAATAGTTGTAAGTGGTTGCAATGGTTATTTTTCAAAAATTAAATGTATTTTTTGGTTGATATTAGATGACTTTATTGTTTAAAATCTTTAATTATTAGGGTAGCTTGAAGACAATAGGCAAGGATCCGTTTAGGACCCGGATCCATAGGATCCATACGGATCTGGATCTGGATCCTCATTTTTATTACTCAGTGGATCTGGGTAGGATATGGATCCTTACGTAAAAAACGGATCTGGATCTGGATCCTAGAGGACCCTGTCCAGATCCTACCCATCGTCATCTCTGATACAATCCAACAAAACATCCTAGGAAATCATCAATAATTGCATGCCATACATTTGGGAGTAAGAGGCAAAAGTAAGAGGACGTCCATCTACAAACTGCAGACACTCTCACTTGGCAAGATTCGAACCTCAAACCTCTAGTGAGGCAAACCTTACTTAGTTATATAGCTACTTACAAGTTCTATTCACCCATTTCTGGTGTAGTTAAAGTTGCAATTAGTATACTTAGGTGTATAAAAAGACATGCTACACTCAATTGGGACCTGTAATAATTTTTACCAAAAGAGGGTAAAGTATTTTATACAATATTGCTTGTTTGATTCATGTATTCAATCTCACCGAAGAAAAATGAATCATATAAAAAAATGTTTTCGTTTATCAAAAAAATTTATTATATCTTTTTGAAATGTAAAGATTAGAAGTGCGGATGTGGGAAAAATAAATAAATAAGGCAAACCCCTCTTCAATTGAAGACGCCAAAAATAGTTGATGAGCTTATAACTTGGAAGCACCCCGAAATCTTAATCAGGCTACTTGAACATAATCGAGTTTAGTAACAAAGTCAAATTCAAACATTGCAAGTTAGGATGCTTATTACAAACGTAAAATTATCATGTGGGCAGATACAACCAAGAAAAAATTGTCATCATTCAACTAATAAGTTTACAATAACTTATACTCGGTATAAATATTAAATCTTATATCTAAAAATAGTAAAGGATCAATGTCTAAAATAATAAAATTACTCAATCTTAGAATAAATTGTTGTAAAAATCGGCGTAAGAAATTGACTAAGATAACATTAGTTAGAAGCTTCCTTAAAGTCGCTTTTATTATGAAAGCATAATTACAAGTACGTAGAACCTGGATTGTCCCACTGCCACATGTCATTAGTTTTCTTGATTTAATACAACAAAGCAGTGCATATTCTTCAACAGGGTAGGAAGGGTAGTTTAAACAGGTAAGATTTGGTCAAAAAAACTATTAGTAAAAGCATAATCCTAAGCTTTCTGCACACTTCGCTAATCCTGTCTTCCAGGCAAAATAATACTACTGCCTACTGGTATAGTACTAACAACCAGAAAGTGCATCAATGTGTTGGAAATTGCATGGAATATACAGCTGCACATGCACTCCACACAAAGACAATTGCACATGTTTTTGGTCCACCATTGTTGCCATAACTTACACTACAAGAATATCAATTTATACTCCATGGAATAATCAAACCGACACATCATAATTATTCAAACAACCTAATAAGCTACACAAGGATAATCTCCATGATAAGAGTGATACTAATTATGTCAGATATTTGAAAATAATACATAAAATCAAACTAAAAAGATTAATACTCGCCGATAAATGTTTGGTTGACTATAAGAGCGGCTAACAAGACTCAACGCAACCGGAAAAAGTTGTTTAGTTGGATATGAGCGTTGTCAATCCTTAAAGGAGAAACAAATGTGATACTTCTTGTCAGAAAAAAAACCATATATAGGCTATGTTTAGTTCACTTGAAATTCTGAACTTATTTTTTTTTATCTGAACTTATTTTTTCTGATCTGATCTATAGTTGTAAAATTCCCTAAGATGTATACGCGAAAATCAACCAAGTAAAATGTTTATAAGATTCGCCAAAGTTTACGCATCTCTGAGATAGAACATAGCAGTATTATCAATAAACCACCATGTCAAAAGTCAATTAACTTTATTTTAAGTTACTGTCTATAGGGGTTTTCACATAATGATGACCTATGAATCAGTGTCCTAGTCAAAGACTGCACCAAAAGGTAACACAAAAAGGTGGATTCCTGTAACCTCAAATGGTAAAAGAAAAAAAAGTTACAAAATCTACTTCTTTTCAACCTAAGAAGAAAAGGTTATAACTTGCAAACTTTACAGAATAAGCAAATTCTTTCCATTTACAATCTCAATTGCAGTCCATGGAATATAGTTTCTCAAGACCTACAATTTTTGAGATAAATAGACTGCAAGACTGTGCTTAAGCCATCAAAATCCTTCATCTAATTAGGAAAAGCAAACATTAGAGACCTCAAATGAAATCATTTCAAAAGAATAATCCACAATTTTTACATGTTTGCTAGCTCCTTTGAACACATACACTTCTGTAAAATTCATTGCTGAATTCAAAATTGATACAAACAGATAGACTATTCCTTCAATTGGAGATTGAAGAAGATACAAATTCAATCCGGATTTGTGTCATTAACCAACAATTATTCTCTCTACAAACAAAGATGTCATTCAAACAATTAGATCATCTACTATTACTAGTCTACTACTCACAATTGCCATTTTTCCTGTCACAAACTCTAACCACAACTATAAACAAGGAATTAGTAAGAAAATCGAGTGGTAAGGCAGAGACGTAAAAAAAGAAAACCAAGCTCAAAAGGATTATACATACAGAAAAACTAAAACTCACAACACTCTGATCATCAAGGCCTGGCGAAAACGCCCCACAGTTTACCCCGGCCAAGACTCTCCAGAAGCTTCTTCGCTCCCTCAACTTCGAGCTCTGCAAGCTTCTGTAGGTATACACAAGCTCCGGCACCAACCATTTGTTTCCTGCACTTCTTAGAGCTAATCAAAGTGGCCAAAACCGCGATTGGCCATTTCTTCATATCCAAATTTTTAGTCAATGGATCCAATAGCTGAACTGTGGCCACTATCCCTCTCTCTTCCTTCCTGAATATCTTCCTATTACAGGTACACGCCATGAGATTCGACAGCGCTCTTGCAGCTGCTTCTCTCTCCTCAATGGCTTTCCCATCCAACATTCTCACCAATGCAGAAACACAGCCACATTCACCCATCTCTCTCCTTGCTTTCGAGCAAAATCCGAGTTCATAAACAGCTCCTGCAGCTGCAATTCTTACACTTAAAACCCCACAATTCAACAGTGGCAATAACCTCAATGGGAATCCCTGGAAAATCAAAACTTCCCCAATTGGATGATACGACGAAAAATTCTTTAACAACTCAACAGCAGGCTCTAAACCTCTGCCTACCGGAGTCGAATCCCAATAATTCTTCAAATTCTCAACTCCGCCCTCTCTTGCAACCAAAACCTTCAATGTCTCATCATTATACACCAAATTCGACAAACAACCAATTGCATTCTCCCGCGCCAGCGTCGTCCCTGAAGCCGACAACGCAATCAACACCGGAATTGCATTCTCTTCGACGAAATTCTCCTTAATTTCCTCAAATTGAGCTAAGTTCCTCAACACTCCGGCCGCCATCGCTTGCGAACTCGGAGTTCCGCCATGACAAATCTCCAACAACGACGAAATTCCACCTCTAGAACCAATAGCTCTGGCATTCTCCTTAGAAAAACTCAACGCCTGAAGTGCAACACAAGCTTTCTCCTTAGCAAAACCACTTCCTGATTCAATCACTCTAATCAATTGATTCAACAACAACAAACCCTCAGCAATCAAAACATGCTTACTGGAATCGACCGTCGAAACCCTAGCAATGGCAGCAACAATTTTCTCTCTCATCTCCACCGAAGTCGAATCGAGTGAGCGCACAAGCACAGGAACAATCCCCTGCGCAACCGCAATCAGCACATTCTTATCATCCTCAACAAGCAACCCTAACAACGAGTCCATCGCCGAATTCTTCGCCTCATTTGTTCCGATCTGAAGCCGAGTCAAAAAATTCCTAACCTCAACCCTAACCGCCTCCCTCGCCGCCGGCTGCACCACCGTAATGGCGCCGTCTTGGTGTAGAACTCCACTGCGAAGCAAGATCTCGCAGTCTTTGCTGATTCGGTCGAGCTTCGAGGAGAGAGAATCGATGTCGCTTTGAGTGCGAAGTTTACCATCGGGAATCGCGTCGGCGTCGGAGCATTTTCCGGCGAGTAAAATTCCGTCGGAAAGCGCGGCGAAAAGCGAGGAGAGGACGGAGATAGAGAGAGAGTTGGAGGAGAGAGAGTGAGAAGAAGTGGAGTCAGATAGTTCGGCGAGGTGAGATTGAAGAGAAACGAGTTTACCTTTGATCAACGACCATTTTCCTTTGAAGTGGTGGATGTGAGGGAGGTGTGTTTCGAGGAGAGAGGTTAGTCGTTGAGTTGAGAGATGGAGAAGGTCGTCATTTAGAGGTGGTGTTGAAGCTTCTTTCATGGCGGCAAAAATGGAGGTTTGAGGAGAGAAAGTGGTGAATATGAGGTTAAAGAGATATTTTAGGAGAGAGAAAGAGAGAGTGGTTGGAGAAGGGAGATGAGTAGAGGAAGAGCAGTGCTGGGAAACGAGTGAGGCATGAGTGAAGGAGAACGAGGGAAAGGGGAAAGAAATGTGGGAGGAAAATTTATTGGTGTGTGTTCTAAACTAAAAATGTGCTGGCCTGGCCTGGGTGTTTTACTTTATCTACTTTTTATTTATTCGCGGTTGTTACGGTTTTCACGCGCTAAAACAACCAGTTACCAGACCTACAAGGTAGAGTATGTCTCTTTCTTTCTCTTTTGAGGGGTGTGAAATTGAGAATGTGTGATTCGTGTGAACTTGAATGGTCTACTCATGTGAGGTGGGTACTAGGGTGGATGGACTTGAGCCCACCCACCTCTGACCTGTATCTAGGTCAATTAATTTCGATTTGGTCAATGGTTTGGTTTTGATTTATTCTTGCTCGATTTGGTTAAGAATAAATTCGAGTTTTAATTGGGATCAATTTTCAATTTGTCCTATTTATTAGTTAGAGCTTTGGTGGAACTAACTCAAACATAAATTACGAATACATGTACAACTCTCTTCACTAAAGTAAGGGCGGCACCTGTAAGGATAATGGGTGACATGTGTTCACCCAAGGTTAAAAATATTGCCTTAAGATTTTTTATAATACAAACAAAAAGTTAGAAGATATATATCATTTAAAAAGAGGCGGACTGGTGGGAAGAGCCTTTTCTTACTTGTAACGTTCTACTCCTTCTAACTTATTTTCTAATTCTCTGTACTCATTTTTTTTCACCAAATACCCCCAATAAATTTAAAAATTCACCATATACCCTCAATGTTCTAAAAATTCACCATATACCTTTGAGTTTTCGAAAACATTCACAAAATTGCCTTTTTCTAACTTCCGTTAACTCACCGTTAGGGTTATTTACGATTTTGCCATCATTAAGCCTAAACCCTAATCTAACCCTCACCCTTACCCTAATCCGAATCTTAAACCTTACTCTAACCCTAACCTTAACTCCTTGGCAGCCTCCACCCCATCCCCTCCACCCCACCCAACCCCCACCCCTCCTCCACCGTCGCAGCACCCTCCCCCTATTCGTTCACCGTCGCATCACTTGCCGCCACATCAGATCGGAATTATAACCTAACCACCGCGAGAGGAGAGAGCAACTTCACCAAAATCTAACATAACCTCCGGGAGAGAAGAGAGCAGGGGGTGGGGGAGGCCGGTGGTGAACGAATATGGGGTGTCACTAGTAGAATAATTGCTTATTGTTGCGGTGATATTATTGCGGTTTTACCTCTACACAACAATATATCTCGTACAAAGAAAAAGGAAAAATATAAAGTAACTATATTGTTGCGTTTTCTCTCATCCTCTCTCTCCTCTCATCCTCTCACCTCTCACCTCGTCAGCATCATCACCGAACAACAAAGCAACGCAACGCAGATTTTCTCGTCTCAGTGGCTCATCTCGAGATTGTCTCGTCACGTATCAACATGGCAAAGCAACGCAGCTTCAATCGTCGTCGTTTCTCAGCGTTGGTTTCTTCTCCCTCTCTTTCGTCCTCAACATGGGGAAGCAACGCAGCTTTTCGGCCTCCGACGAAGCAAAATTTATCTCTAGACTTCTGTTTCTTTTTTCATTTTTTTTTTGTTTTTTTCGTTTTTTTAGATCTGTTTGTTGCTTCTTTTTTCCTTGTAGATCGTTTTTTCAGTTGCTTTTTCTTTTTTCGTTTTAGATAGTTTTTTTCGTTTTTTCTAGATATGTTTGTTGCTTATTTTTTTCGTTTTAGATCTTTTTTTTTGCGTTTTCATTTTTTGTTTTAGATCGTTTTTTTTTCATTTTTTTAGATCTGTTTATTGTTTTTTTAGATCGTTTTCTCGTTGCTTTTTCATTTTACATTTTATTCTTTTGTAATATTGATGTAATTAGATTTTTCATCTTTATATATTAATGAGATTCATGTCATTTTATCTTTAGTTTGTCTGCGAATTTGGTGAATAGTGAATGGATTAGTTGTCTGGTTTTAATATTTCAAATTTAATTCGCAAATGCAAAAAAAAAAAATAATACCTATACCAGGACATATTGCTGTGGTTTTGGCTAGAAACTGCAAAAATATACTGGATTTTTCTGATATAAAGTAATAATATTGTTGTGGTTTACGCTATATTATTTACCTATTGTTGCCCCATTAATTGCTACGGGGGTAAAACCGCCGCAATAGGCCACTTAATGACCGCAACAATAAGAATTTATTCTGCTAGCTAGTGTGTGTCGGATTTTTGATTAACCCTAACGCCGAGGGGCGGAGGAGGCCGATGGTGAAAGAAAAGGGGGTGGGTCGGATTTTCGATTACCCCTAATGCAGGGGGTGGGGGAGGCCGGTGGTGAACGAAAAGGGGTAGGGGAATCACTGGTGAACGAAGAGGCCGGGAGAGGGGGAGGGTGCTGCGGCGGTGGGGGAGGGGTGGGGTGGGGGATGCCAAGGAGTTAGGGTTAGGGGTAGTGTTAGAGTTAGGGTAAGGGGAAGGGTTTAGGCGTAGGATTAGAGTAAGAGTTAGGGTTAGATTAGGATTAAGGTTAGATTAAAATTAGCGTTAGGGTTTAATAAAAAAATACAAAAAAAAAATTACAGCATTGGGGGTCGTTTTACAAAAAAAAATTACAAAGAAGGGTTGCGTTTTAGGCCCAAAATCGCAGCCCTTCCAATATGGAAGGGTTGCAGTTTTGGGCCTAAACCGCAGCCCTTAGGGCTGTTTTAACCGCAGTCCTTTTATTTTATTTTTTTCCACTAGTGATTAACTGCATAAAATTGTTTGGCATAGGTGTTGTGCTCGAGTACAAGATGTTCAACCTGAGCCAAAATTACAGCATTGGGGGTCGTTTTACCTTCAAACACTTTGGTTTTTCCGAGCCATATACTGCACGCTAATATTGCTACACGTTGCCTCAAATTCGCATCATACTCCTTCCACTTCACCATCACATCGCACCAGTTTCACCAACTTGTTCAACCAATTTTACAGCCATTCTCTTCCCATAAATCGTGTACGCGCATGCATAGAACCAGAGGTGAAATGCTCATCTCACTGTCAATACCGCACCATGGGCAGGTTGCCTCGGCCAACAAATGTCGATGGCGAAGGAGCGCATGAGTTGGAAGAGTGTTCCTACCCACACGCCACAAGAAGTGCTTGACCTTCGGGGATACTTCCATCCTCCAAATCTCCATTCATGCCACATGAAAAATTTATAAATCACCCCTCTTGCCAAGCATATACGCTGCTTTGGTGAAGTATAAGCCATCCTTGGAGAATGCCCAAGTTAAAGAGTCGTCATGGGCTTATAAACTTAGGGGAATTGATAAAATACTTTGTTGATCTTTCTCATGAAAGTGGAGTGGGATTAATTCAGAACTTCATTCCATTGTCTACATATTAATGAGCTCGTTAACACGAGTAACATCTTCCACTTGAGGACTCGTGATGAATATAACTTCCTTTCCCACTACCCACGGATCATGCCATATGTTCACCTGTTTTTCATCACCAATGCGTCATATCACCCCCTCCTTTACCAACGCCCTCGCACTCCATATACTACTCCAAGACTAACTTCCCGCACACCCAATGAAGCATTGAGAAAATATCTATTTGGGTAGTATTTGGCTACGCCTCATCAGAGATTCGGGACGCTTGACTAATCTCCATGCTTGCCTGTCAAGTTCCTCGAGTGAATTTTTCGAGTTAGACCAGTTTGGCCCCAAATTTTTTTTACCATGGCCGAGCTAATTCTGTCAACAATTGATAGGTTGTCGTACACCCGTAAAAAATAATTCCTGCAAAACCTTCTAACAATGTAGTAGGGTAAGTAGGGTCGAATCCACAGAGAGATGGTCGTTTTAATATAGTTTCTAAGGTATGGAGAAACTAAACAAGATGAGGAATAATTGAATTAAAGTTCTAAACTAATCAAACTACGAAAATCAAATTTAAAAGATCTAGGGTAGTGGTTCACCATGTTTATAACTATAATCTATCAAAATATCATCAATAGTTCAATCAATCAGATATCTAGAGCACAGATTAATCCTTGGTCATGCATTTACACTCTCAAATCAACATATGCTAGTACGGTCGCTCAACACAATCAGATTTGCTAATTGTAGGTGAGCCTCTAAAGAGTACTATCTCTCGATTTATGACTCGATATTGACAATATTTAATCAAACAATTGATCAAATTGCAAGATTAACAATAAAACACTAATCAATTTGTAACAGCCCGCACTTTCGAGCTGCTAACTAATCACACTTAAGATACACAAAGCACAATCAACAATTAACAAACCTCAAATTTACATTTATTCACACCTGTAACAACCTGCACTTCCAAGCTGCTAACTAATCACACTTAAGATACACAAAACACAATCAACACTTAACAAACCTCAAATTTACATTAATTCACAGCGGAAACAAAACCTATAAAAACGATCCTGGATCTGTGGGTCAGGGGCCCACAACATAACAACTTGAAAATCAAATAACATGTTACGAATACTTCCAAAGAAAGCATCTAACTTTAACCTCAGCCTACATTTCATAGCATAAAAATCTTCTTCTTGATCAATAATCATATTCGAAGACCTTGACATCAACCCTACAAAATCACTAACAATGAACCCTGCCCCCACCAGGACAGGTTCCAAGAACAAAATCAGAAAAACTGAGTACACACACTGTCCAGCCAGAAATTCATTTTAGTGGCTTAAAATATAGTTGTGCGGTGTATTACTCATCAAGTGGAACAACCCAAACTTCAAAAAAAGACTTAAAATCAAATAGTTAGAAATGTTTTTATTACGACACTAGCAACCCTTAAATAGAAAGTCCGATAAAGAGTACTCATACATATACTACAGATAATAAGTTCCTTGCCATACGGACAAATTTCAACAACAGTTGAATACATAAGCTCATCCCAAAACCTCATTTTTGGTGGCTTAAGACCATTCATATACAATTCATGCTAGAATTCAGCATGCTTCACAAGTAAGTTCTCGATTAAAAATTTCGGGATTACTATCCTTGCACAATCGCATTAAAGTAAGAATTTTTATCATGAAGATCACCACTTAGATCATTCAAAACCCTTTGGGTCTATAGCATTTAATTTATTTGGGTAAAGCGAACACGAATAGAGAGGGGCTCCTTACACAAGGAGCCGACTGTCACTAAGCTAATGGAGGTCCTCACCCCACCGTTTAAATACTTATGCTTGCAAGCCTTAACCAGGACATGTCCCATTTTTATTATTTGCTGGACTTCACCCACCCAGCGAGGGTTCGGAAGGAGATCACCCATCCTCCAAGGGTTGTTGTTCATACCGTACCTTATTTGGTATCGGCCTTTACCCACTTGTATTCATAGTTTATTTACATAAATAGTTTAAATGCACAATTTATCAATACCACACGTGTTCTAAAAAAACACATATTCATCCATGGAGAGGAAAAAGAATCACAACTACTATCGTGTCGCTAATTATTGCAAGACTTGAATCTTCTTTTGAAATCTTTTGTTTTACGTCAACAATTTCACATATTAGTTACGTGTAAAGATATAAGGAAATAATCAATTCTTTACTGCTTGTAAAAGTCGTATAGGCACTTAGTGTGCTCATTTAAACTTTACCAAAAGGGTTGAGTAAACTTGAACATTTGAAACTTTTGTCAAAATAATTGCAGCAAAAACACTGAATTTAAAATGAACATAACTTCCTGCTCGGTACTTCGAATTAGGAATTTTCAAAACTTAACCTCAATAACTTTTGGATCATGACTACTCAAAGGAACAATACTCGCTCCACAAATGTTGTTTACTTTCCCCATAAAACAATAACTAAATCATAATGCTTATTTTCTCAATAACACAAACTTATATCTTTCAAAACTTATACTCTTGTTCTTAATTCATATCGCATACTCAATTCCAAAGTGTATCAACGACTTAAACTTCTGTCCGTAAATTAATATAAAACAAAACAAAGTTGAAATATAATTAACATATCCAAAATACCTGAACCTCAATAATCTTATTATAACACAAACTCGAATCTCAAATAATCTCACTTACCTCAAATATTCTTTTAAAGGAAGTAATATACATAAAACGTATTCGAAATCAAATATCTCTTTGTACTTAGACTTTCGTCTTTAACTTATAGCATCTAAACTATAGCATTCTAAAATTGTCATGATATGAATTTTCCCCTTAAAGGTTTTCTTATTCCCAATATATGAACTTTCATTGCCATAATATAACCTTATTACATTATCATAAATCACCTACAATTACTAGGGAAGTCAAAATATTTCACTCCATATTTCCCAATACTCAACTCGTTGTCCTCATCCTTCTTAAATTTATAATTCACAACCATACGTATGTCCCCATGTATTTGTACTGAAAGCTCATATTAGTCTTAACACCGTACGCTTAATATTGTCATTATATGACTTTAATTACCATGCTCTCTATTATCTAGATTTATATTTTTCTTTCCCAACATCTATTTATATAATATTACTCATCCAATAGAAGAAATTATGCTCCGAACTCTTTTACTTAACCCCTTTGCGGATATGATCTTTTATTACATAAGTCTTGTAAATTATATCTCTCTAATCGATACTCCTCTAAACCACCACCAAGATTGGATCCTTTATTTCACTGATACGACATTCATATATCTCAAATCCTATACATCCTCTGAACTCACAAATCTCTCGTGACAACTCCATTAACTCATAAATTAATATTTGACCTTTGAAATTCACATCCAAATTTACTATTTCCTAACTATCTAATCTACGAACACCACATAACATCTTCCTTCTTAGTGAGCACCTCCCAACAATTACTTCATCCTTCAATTATGACATCACAAATCTTCATTCTCATATAACCAAGCTCCCTATTATTTTCGAAGACATCTTCGGGTGATACCATTCAACTTTGTTTGTACGCCATAAGTAAAGCTTGGGATATTCGACTACTTCTAATAATATCCTCAAAGCAACAATTATATTTCTTAAACAAAACTTCACAAGTACCCATCTCATAGCAAACTCATTCTAACTTAGATTCCAAACTCCATATAACATAATTCATCCATGATATTCTGTAAAGATATAACTTGTTTCACTAGACTTATGTGTTTCCAAACTCAAATTCGATAATAATTTTCATTAAATTGACCCAAATTTAAGAGACTTTTTATTATGAGAACTTCTTCATAAAAATTTAAGTAGGAGTAAAGACCCTCCCCGTCATTAATAGAGCTAGAAAATAGTCTCATGAGTTCATATTTGTTCATAACTCCAAGTCATAATTTTCAAAGTTCATGATCATATATAATCAAAATCTCAAACCATAATAAAGAGTTTTTCATACTTTCAGAGTTCCATATAAAACTTATATCACAAATATTTTCACAATTGCCTTAAACCTGAAATTTTAACTCAACATCCTTGATCAAAATTCCTTCCTTTTTCTCTGAAACTTTCAAATATAACTATAATTTAAATCGAAAGCGAGTTCATAAACGTATCAAGTCGACGTCCCGGCTTAGTTCGTAAATCGAAGTATTTGTTGTAAAATCACTTATATAGTTAGATATACTAAAGATCATTGCTTTAATTCTCATAGCTACACTTTCATATAAAAGATCAACTTACTAAGCATAAAAACTTATTATAAATTCGATGTGGAAACAAGTAGGTTTAATAATATCACACATCTATATTATTGAAGGATTCAACTACCTCCAATCAGTTCTTCATAGAAATATCACTCAGTTGACTCATCACATATATAGCTTTCGCTCATAGCTTAAAACCAAATATGTAGCTAACAACTCTTGTAAACACACGAATAACACTTTGAATAATTTTGAATTTATGTAAAAGGCTTATTAAGCTCAGCACATGAAATCACATAAAACACGAATATAGATTCAAAGGTGGAAGGACATGTGTGTACCTTGAAACAATTCCCAATAATTCGACATTCCGGATAACCAACTATAGCTCGAACTTCATAATTTATCTCCATATACATACTCCAACAACGACCTCAAAACAATAACAACAATCATTAACCATCCTCACAACAATTTAGATAACAAATTGGATTATTCATACTTTCTAAGCTCTTCCATGAACTAACCATCACAACCCTTAATACAACCCATTCTACTAATCCAACTCACAACATCAATTCTATCTCTAATTAACATCATTCTGATTTAAGAGAGTATTATGAAACGACATAATTTATAAAAATCAGTTTTTATAAACTTACTTAAGAGGCTTACTTCATATTAGAAGCTTCAATCCAATAAGGAAGAAAAAATATTTAATTTCTAAGTTTAACAACTCTTATCATAACTATATTTGCTAATCAATAAAAAAAATTGAGAACCAAGTTTATTTCTAAAATCAGAATATAAAATCCAATTGCACCACACTTGAATTGGAATCAAAGGAGATGAGGAATTAAGAAAAATTACATTATACCTTCATATAGAAAGGAATACCAAAACAATGGCAGCAACAAGCTAAGGCAAACAAGTTGGCAATGACAACATGGGCAAACAAGCCAACCACGACAGCAACGCAACACAAAGTACAACAGCAATACTGAACTTGTGTAAGGCGTAACTCATAGCTCCGAACTCCAAATTGAGCGATTTTTGTGCCCAAATCATTAGCTCGAAGTGATCTACAACTTTGATTCAGCAACAAAGAGCAAAATTAGATTGCAAGTTGTATATAAATGAGGCAACAGATTATCGGAATAAAAACAGAGGAGAGAGAAATGAAGGTAGCAACACCAAACTTACAAAGACCATAACTCATAGCTCCGAACTCCAAATCAAGTGATTTTTGGGTCTAAGTTCAATAACTTTTCAAGATCTACGACTTTCATGTGATAAGTTTGGGCAAATTTCGACTCCAGAATGCAGAAATTGAACATGCACATTACGGGGTATAAAATCAGAGGTGAGAGAAAATTATTGTTTGGGGTTTTTATTTTGGTTTTGGGGTTTCTCCCAATTCTCAAACACTTGGGTAATTAAACTGAAATATGGAAGAGAACAATTAATCTATGGAAAAATACACTTTGGCACTTGATTAAAAAAATATGAAGAAGAGAGAGTGATGCTTTAGCATCTAGAGTAGATGACATGAGTGAGAAGAGATAAATTGTAATTAAAAATGGGTTTCTCTTTATTTCAAAGCTTAAACTTCAACTCAATATCTCTACTATATAAAATCCATACTAACTTATTTGTGCTTGGAATATACTTTAGACGATAAATAATAATTCTCAAAGTAATTTCTTTACTAATATGAACATAGCTAACTTTGACTAAAACGTGTCTGAAAATATCAGCTATTAAACTTATCAAATCTCATTTATAAAGTCGTTATTAAACCTTGCTTAAAATAAAGGCTATTAAACAATTAGAGAAATCAATAACTAATCAAACCATGAATAAATATCAATCAATAATCATAGCTAGGGGCGATGATGAGCCCGACAAGCTCGCGAGCAGCTCGGCTCAGTCAAAGCTCGGTCGTAAAGCTCGTGAACAACTCGATTATTATTTTATACTAAAAAATAATTATATTAAAAAAATGTTTTACATTAAAAAAATTTAATATCAATTTATATTTTAATTTAGATTACAAATTATATATTATATATTTTAATTTGTGATCCAACTTCACCTCTACTCCACTATGCACTAAAGTCCCAAATTGGTTAAGAAAACAAGGATCAACCTTATTTTCTTTATAAGTAGTTACTACTCCTTACTTTAACTTAAAGTTTAATTTTGTATCTCCTTGGTTGGAAATCAAAACTATACTTTATTTTCTTCATAGAGGGAATGAAGTATATTTTTAAATATTTGATTATTTAATACTTAAAATATTTGATAATTTTTTCTTTAGCAAAACATGGAGTCTGTATAATGAGTTTTTTTTTTTTTTGTTTAACAAAACATGGAGTCCCACATTGAAATTTTTAGCAATACTAAGAGGGATTCCAAGTTATATAAGCATATGTAGAATGAGTTTGTTTATCTTAAACAAAACATGGAGTCCCACATTGAAATCTTAGCAACACTAAGAGGGAAACCAAGTTATAAAGCATGGGGATAGTGAGTTTGTTTTTCTTTAACAAACCATGGAGTCCCACATCGAAATCTTAGCAATGCTAAGAGGGAAATCAAGTTATAAAAGCATATGATGGGTTAGTGAACAAGCTCACCTACTTCGAGCCGAACCGAACTTATTAGTCGAGCTTAAACGAGCTCACAAGCCGAGCCTAAATGAGCTCACGACGAGCCGAGCTCGAACCGCAAATTCTAATCACGAGCTCGAGCCGAGCTTGGCTCCCCCCAGCTCGGCGAGCTCACAAGCCGAGTAGAGCCCATGAAAAGTTAAACGAACTCGAGCCGAGCCCAGTACTATTCGGGCACGGCTCGCTCGATAAGCACCCCTAATCATAGCATATAAACATAGATTCCCAAACCCTAGAAATAAAAACTACTCTATCATGAAATAAAAGATGAAATCTAAAACTATAAAAGAAAACATAATTAAAGAAATCAACAAAAGAAACTAATAAAATTCATGAATTAATGAAGAAGAATAAAAACTAGGGTTTACAACTAAAAAAACTAGAGAGAAAAAGAGGAGAGAAAACTAAAACCTAAAACCTCAAAAAATAACGTGAAAGGGAGGAGAGAGAAAAAGAATGAAAACCTATCTAAATAATATTCACCTAATATGACTAGGAAAGTAATTTACTCCCTCCGTTTCTTAAAGATCTTCTTTGTTACTATTACTACAGATACCAATGAGAATCAAGTTGTGTGGGGGTGTTGGGTGGGTAAAGTAGGAGAGAGAAAGGGGTTACGATAAATAAACAAATAAAATATGGATTAAAGTAGGAGAGAGAAAGGGAGTAAATTGAATTAATAATGTAATGGTGGACCATATGATAGGGACATGAGAGGGTAAAAAGGGGAAAAAAATTCCAAATAAGGAATAAAGTAAAAGAGGATAGATCTTTAGGAAACACACTTAAACAGAAAGAGGAAAGATCTTTAGGAAACGGAGGGAGTACAAGATAAGGAAAGTCTTAAATAAATCATTAATAGGCGGATTAGTGATCTGCCCGTACGCGTGGCAGATTCCAGCAGAAACAATGCAATCTTCCGAAAGGCGTAACTCCTTGACTAGAAGTCTCCTCGGGGCGTGCCACCTATCGTTGGAAAGCTCTTCAAGTCTAGTTTCTAAATATGCTGGAATTACTTGGTTTTAATAAGCACATAAAAAGTTATGATCAGAAGAGTAGACGTGACTCCTTTTTCACATTTCTTCTAATGATTTTCCGCTTCGTTTTTGCTCAAACTCGTACTATGACATATCCATACGATCCTTATTCATTGTAGCTTCCTTCCAAGTGCTCGTAATCCTTAAGTTTAGCTAAACATACTCCAAATACGCCCTCAATGCCTGAAATTCATCAAAAACAAGAAAACTTACCGAATAGGAGTAGAAAAGCATAACTTAAGAATATAATGCAATAATGAACCTAAATATGAAACTAAATGCTCTAAAATGCAACCTAAATGAACCTAAAAACTATATATAAATATGACTTATCAACAATCAAATCAGGGAGTTTATAAATTCCCATTAAATATGTTGGTATAGCTTGTATTACCGATTTCAGAAAATTTCTTTGCCAGCACGAGACAAGAGTTTCTTTTTCCATCATTGCGGTTTCTTCCAGATACGATCCATGAGAGCTTCAAACATCACTTTTTTAGACCTTCCCACAACAGTTGCTAAGCCTAAATATTTTCTATGTCTGTCAACTTGCTGCATGTTAAGAACACCCATCAACTCTTCTTGAATTTCAGCACTAACACCTTTGCTTAAAGACACCTCCGACTTTTCATAGTTAATTTTTTGTCCGGATGCTTGCTTGTTCATACTAGTTGAGAATATCAACAATAGTTGCATTCATGTCGGTTGGCTCTATCAAAAAGAAGATTATCATATGCAAAAAGAAGATGAGAAATTTCCGAGCCATTGTGGCTCACCTTAGCTCCATGTAACTTTCTCTCCTGAAAATGGCTCTGTAACATATGAGAGAAAGCATCAACAATTAGAATAAAAAGGTAGGGAGAAAAAGGGTGCCCCTGTCTAAGACCTCAAGAGGGGGTCACAGCTCCACATACTCTTGTATTGAGGAGAAAAGAGTATGACACAGATGAAATACATGCCATCACCATATTAACCCATCTGGCATCGGAGCCCATGGTGAGAAGAAGTTTTCGGAGAAAGCCCCACTCCACTATATCGTATGCCTTACTCATATCTAGCTTCAAATCTATTGTCCCTCTGCACGCCCCTTACTCCTTTTCTTCATAGCATGGAATAACTCAAGAGCAATAAGATCATTATCAATAATCAGGCACCTAGGCACAAAAGCACTCAGATTTTCTCTCACCACATGAGTAAGAAAATGTTTCAACCGCAACACAAGAGTTTTAGTCACAAGTTTATACAATACATTGCACAAACTAATAGGTCTGAACTTTACCATAGAGGTCGGGGATTTAACTTTCAATATTAAAACTATATTAATATTATTAACATAATCTGGAGGTAATAAACCATGTAAAATATTACTAACATAATGTGTTACATCATTCCCTACAATATGCCAAAATCTTTGATAAAATATAGCACGTATATCACTAGGCCTTGGGGCCTTACACCGGTGCATCTGAAGTAGTGTTGCATGTATTTCCTCCTTAGAATACATCTTCAAAAAAAGACTCGTTTTAAACTCAGGAGTAACCGAACTTAGTACGTGTTTAAGAACCTCTCGTAACTGCACCAGTGAAGGATGTTCCGAGCTAAAAAGTTTCTCATAGTAGCTTCCAATCACTTCTTCTAGTTTATCATCATCTTGTTGCATGCCACACCCCTTCCTCATCAAATAGCCCCTCAATCTGATTCTTGCGCTTGCGCTGAGATGCTTTGTGATGGAAATAACTAGTATTTCTATCACCGTCTTTGACCTCAAGCTCCCGAGATCAAAGATACCAATATGCCTCATGTTTGCGGTGAAGGTCATCAAAAGTACTCTCCAATATTCCGCACTCCTCACAACTAGCTACCGAAATCTCTTATTGTTGGGCACTTTTCAAAGATTTTTCGGTCATCTCAATCTGCTTCCCTAACTTATCATACTTCACTTGACTCCAAACTTGCAGCTTGCACCCCCACTATATCAGGCTTATGAATCACCGAGCCATCTACATTCTCACTCCAAGCTTCACGGATAGCTTGGTCACAAGTGTCCACATTTCTTCCCCTCTCCCACGCCCACCATTGCCCCCACATAGTCGAGGTCACGAAGCATCCATTTATTCAAAACCTCACGAAAATTTTCCACTTCTTGCTTTTCTTTATCGATCAAAACCACCTTTATTTTCAACATGAGCTAGAAATTTCATTAAAATCTCCCCCAGTAAAACAAGAATAATAGCTTCTTCAAAAAACTGATTAATAAGCTCCCAGGTGCGATATTTACTGCATGAATTCGCACATCCATAAACACCAACAAATTTCCAACGAAAACCTCCTTTTGTGACATCTCCATAGATATGGTGACTAGTGAAAGAAATAAGAACAAAATGCACTCTATCCTATTGCAAATACAAACAGAATCCTCCCGATCTACTTGTACTTGCTACTCCAACAAAACTGGAGTGACCAATATTATCCTTAACTTTCTATTGTGTTCATTCCTGAAAATTCCCTTTCGACACTTGTTGTCGCCACGGGAAGAAGCAACATTAACTTTAGAAGCAGATATACTCTTGAATGTGTTTCATGCTGTTATCCTGTCTCACCAAGTTTCATGGAAAGCTCGATAAGGTTCTTCAACATTCTGATCTGATTAGATCTGAAATAAGCAAAAATAAGGTGAATTGAACATAGCCTAAATATAGGTTACTCATCTTTTTTTCTAAAATGGGTTTACATATTATACTCCTAAATAGTATATTCCTAAGTTCTAAGTGATAATAAGATTAATATACTCATGTAAATAGTTAAACTAAAAACCACTTATAAATTATAGGTCATTGAGTCTCATGTTATTTAAGTTAAATCATGTTTTACCATATACTTCTAAACTAGTTTAAAAGTTATAGTCACTTATAATAAGTAACTCACTTATATGAGTGCACATATTAAATTATAAGCTTATAACTTGATAATATGACTAAATACTTTTAGTTCGATTTTTAAGTAATATATATAGATTATCATGAGATAAGTATAAAGGTTTTGGATAAACTATTATAACATCAACATGTTATGTATAAACAATTTGCTACGCAAACGCTAAATAAGTTAGACTATATAATTTATATAAATAATATTGTAAACTAAGAATCGTACTTAAAGAGCACTCATACTAATATTTTCTATTGATTATTAACTTATAAAATACTCGTTTTGAAACTTAAAAGAACTCGTTCCTCGGAGCTCAGTAAGGATGATATCAAGGACATAAGAAGAGGGATATCATATATATACTGCAATTGAGGTAACATCTACTACTAGTACCCGCAATTTCCTTTAAATACCTTTATGAAATATGATAACAATGTGATTTAGTAAAAGATTATCAAAATGATTATTCTTAGTTGCGGGATGATTATTATGATTTATTTATTTGTAAATACTTTTACGAGTTCTATGAATTGGATGGACTATCATGAGCTATTGTTATGAAAATAGGATATGATATGAAATAGTTTTGCAACCTTAATTATATATTGAGGTAGAGATAAGATGAATGACTGATGATTATTACCTATGAATATTAAAAGGTACGAAATATGATAAAATAAAGTGAAAGAACTGGTTTGCTGAGCTGGTTGACGGTCGTGCACGAACCGAGCTGTTTTATTAGGGCACTGTCCCGTCACTACTTATTACCAGCACACTGGTCCTTTATTAGTGTAGGACAGCGCCCGGGGCACAGGCCCTTGCACAGTGGTGCATACACATGGTTGGGAGACGTCCCTGAGCTGGCTGATTTTGCAGCAACCAGAGTAAAAATGGGTAAAGAAAAGATCAGTGGATGATAGAGGTGATATTAAATATATGTTATTTTCATAAATGTTTGAAATATTCTTTCCCTCTATTTGCAAATAAAGAAATTGAAATAAATATATGTTGTTAGAGTAGCTTGCTACTGAGCCTCGGCTCATAAATTTTTGTATTTATGTTTTAGGTACTGTTGGGGACGATGGTACTGCGTAGTGGCAAGGATTACCACCTTATTAAATCATCTAGTAATACTAACTTGTAAGGTTAACTTAACTAGAATGTAAAACCATATACTTTAATATAAGTTATCGTTGTTATATCAAGAAGCGTTAACGCTCTCTGCTTTAATATAATATAAGATCGATGTTTAAGTAATCGCTATTATATCTCTTAATGTTTAAAAATGTTATAAAATTGTAGCCTTACACCTTCTTAACCGAAGGTGCGGCAGTAATGCCTCGACTAGGTAGGTATCCCGCTGTTAATTGGGTCGTCTTAAATAATAAAATAGTGGTCGGGCGTTACAGTTCACTAATTGTGAGCAGGTAGATGGGGAAATATTTCAATGGCTAACAATGCAGTCTGCAAGATAGTTGGAATCGACTCCATTAAGATCCGGACATATGATGATACATTTTGCACATTAAATAATGTTAGACATGTTCCACAGATGACTAAGAATTTGATGTTACTTAGTCTGTTAGACGGTAAGGGGTTCAATGTTAGAGGTGTGGGTGGAGTTGTGTATTCTGCAAGGATTCAAAGGATGCGCTGAAAGAGATCAAGTGTGGAACTTTGTACATCTTGCAAGGTTCTACTATCTTAGGTTCAGCTGATGTTGCTTCATTTGAAGTCAAAAGGAGGATATGACCGAGCTGTGACACATGAGACTTGGGCATATATTAGTGACAGAAGAATGCAAATCCTCTCCAAGACAGATCTTCTAGGTGGCCATAAGGTCACAAACCTTGAGTTTTGTGAGCATTGTGTTTTTGGAAAACTACATGGTAGCAAGTTTCCTAAGGGCATTCATAAAACAAAAGGTACTCTTGATTATATCCATTTCGATTGTTAGGGTCCTTCATGTTTTGAGTCTTTGGGAGGTCACAGGTATTTTGTATCTTTCATTTATGATTTTTCAAGGATGGCTTGGGTGATCATAATGAAGTGCAAAGGTGAAACTTTCAAGAATTTCACTAGTAGAATAATTGCTTATTGATGCGGTGATATTGTTGCGGTTTTACCCATACACAACAATATATCAGGTTAAAAGAAAATAAAAAAAATATAAAATAACCATATTTGTGCGGTTTCTCCCGAAAACTGCAGCAATATGGTTTCAGCAGAATTTTTTGAAATTTTTTGACTATTTGACCAAATATATTGCTGCGGTTTTTGGCAAGAACCGCAGCAATATATTAAAATAATATTATTTGAACATATTGTTGCGGTTCTTAAGAGAAATCGCGGCAATAGAATTATTAGGGTTTTAATGTTTTTTTAGGAATAGGGGTTTTCAATATACAATGTGCGGTTGTCCTCACTATATATGTCTCTCTCACTCCTTCCCTCTTCCCTCATCGTGCACCGTCTCCCTCATTTCCTTTTCCTCATCTCCCCACACATTCTCGTTCTTCATCCTCGTTCTCCTCCCTAATTTTCGTTCTTCGTCATTCTTCAATCCTCCCTCACCAGACGAAGTCTTCGTCGAGATTTCCCTAATCCTCACTAATCGAAGCCCGCGCTCGTCGTTCCTCGCAAAGCTTCGGTCGTCGTTCAGATCGAAGACTTGAGCCTTCGAAGTCTGCGCTCATCGTTCCTCGCGAAGCCTTCTGTCGTCGTTCATATCGAAGACTTGACCCTTCGAAGCCCACGCTCGTCGTTCCTCGCGAAGCCTTCGTCGTTCCTCTCGAAGCCTTCGTCGTTCCTCGCGCTTGAAGCCTTCGTCGTTTAGATCTTGTTTTCATCAGGTAATTCTCTGATTTTGACATTCAATTTCTTGTTTTTTTACAATATTTTATCCTTTTTGCTTTGAATTTTACCAGCTGATTTTAATTTTTTAAGTTGTTTACGTTTATTTTTCAAGATTTTGGTCGTCCTCCTTTTCGCTGTTCGTCCTCCTTTTCGCTGGTCACCGGACGTTGAATCGCTCGAGTTCTTGGCGATATTACAGTTTCATTTTTCAGCTTCTGATTCTTGTTTTTGGGTTTTTTATTTTTTCAATATTGTTCTTATTATATTTTTTGTAATTAGTCATTAAGTTGTAACTGCTTTTTTTTAATTTTTGCTTTTTCATTTTACTTTTTGATCTTTTGTATTATTTATGTAAGTATGTAACTAGTTCTTTTTATTTTTATATATTAATCAGATTCATGTCATTTTATCTTCAATTTGGTGGATAGTGGATAGGTTACTTGCTTGGTTTTACTCTTTCAAATTTGATTGCAAAATAAAAAAAAATATTTTTTTTACCTAACAGGGCCTATTGCTGTGGTTTTGGGCAACAACTGTAGCAATATGTTCAAATGTTGCTGCGGTTTCTAGCCAAAACCGCAGCAATACGTTGTACATTTTCAATAAAAAGATAAATATATTGCTGCGGTTTTGATAGGAACTGCAATAATATTTGAACATATTGCTGAGGTTTAAAACCGCAACAATATATTAATTACCTATTGCTGCCCCTTTAATTGTTGCGCGGTCAAAACCGCCACAATAGGCCACTTAAAGACTGCGGCATAAGCATTTATTCTACTAGTGTTTCAAGCAGTGGAAGGTTTTGGTGGAGAATCAAACTGGGAAGATGATCAAAAGGTCGTGAACTAATAATAATCTGAAGTTTTGTTTGTCTAAGTTCGATAAGTTCTGCAAGAATGAAGGGATTCCTAGGCATCATACTATCAGGGATACACCACAGTAGAATGGTGTAGTTGAACGAATGAATCAGACACTTTTGAAAAGAGTTCAGTGCATGCTCTCTAATGCTAGGATTACTAGAAGGTTTTGGGGAGAAGTCGTTAGTACAACATGGTATCTGATAAACCATTGACCTCACTCTGGAATCAATCTGAAAACACCATAACATATGTGGTTAGTTAAGCCTGCAGATTACTCTAATATGCGAGCTTTTGGTTGTAGTATTTACTATCATTTAAATGAGGTTAAATTGGAGTTGAGAGCGAAAAAGAGAGTGTTTGTAGGATGTGGGATGGGGTGAAGGGTTATAGAATTTGGTCTCCGTCTGAGAGTAGGGTTACACTTAGTAGAAATATAGTCATTGATGAAAATTCTATGTTTAATCCTACTGTGAAGTCCATTGTTGTAGCAGATTATGGTAGTGTTGATAAACATGTGGAGCAGCAAGTCATTCATGATGAGAGTGATGAAACACGTGAAGAGAATCAACACATAAATTCTGAAGCATCACACATTCTTCAATACCAACTTAACATGTGCCTAATCTTGCTCGGGAGCGCCTATGAGGACGAATGTAACACCCCGATAATTCTCCCTTTTTAGAAATACCTTTATAATATAAAACTTAGAGAATTACTAAAGCATTATCTCCCGTGTGATAACGTATCGACTTATTCAGAATTTTGCAGCGGGAAACATATAACTAAACTTTAAACTTTATTATTAATAAATAAATAAATGTTTAGAAATCAAACAATCTAAATGAGTCTTATTCAAACCAACTTAATAATGTATATTCCTAATAATGCAGAAAAATAGAATAAACTAGTTACACATTCTCTCCATTCCAAATTCCCAATGATGCACATCTACGAACCTATAATGTCAATGTTATACTGAATCTGCTCACCGAAATGGATCATCACATGATCAATAAGGCAAAGCCATGATCACACACACAAACAAAGCACGTAATCAGCAAAGCTGAGTACTACATACTAGAACATAAGCATTCCTAACATGATACCAATAAATAACATGCAGGGATAAATAATACTATAATCATATAACAATCTGCTGATAACTTTAACTGAACTAAACTCTAAACTTCTTTTTAATACTTTAATGGAATAGTTATTGGAACGGAGTTGACTTATCTACTAATGCCTTCACTAAGAAGACGAAATACGGGAGCGACTCCGTATTCCAGAATGACCTGCGATATCGAGGAACTTTTGAAAATGAAAAGAGGATGTGTGATCAATCCATCTCCTAGAAATATGGCTACCACCATGTATCCAACCTTTAAGTCCAACTTAGACGTCACCAGTTTAAAGTCTATAACTATTCTCGTTACACTTTACGTTAATTACCAATTATCACTTTTTTTTTTTTTGACAACACCAATTATCACTTGTTATGACATACATACAAGAAACACAGGAATAATAAAAAAATAGTCACAACTGAACTTCCTTTATCTTAGATTTAATAAGTGATCACAACTTACAATCCAAGACTTAATTTCTTTTTAATCTCAACTTTTTTATTTGTTGAACCTAGCCAACAATAATCTTACCTTTAAAAAGGCATAACTCATCAACTTACCAAATAAGGCCCACAATCCTCATAAGATAGTGAAAATAATACTTGTCAGGGAATACATGAATAACATGATTCAAGCTCTATAACATATATCAATTCCTCATGCGAATTAATAAATAAAATTCCCTTTTTCATGCTTGCATCAAATATTCCATACAAACATACAATCTAGTACTCATAATAAATCTCAAATCACATATGCTTGCACACAGGCATAAAACATGTAAAAATCAAATACTAGAAATCATATATGAACATATAGAGTTCCTATACATGATACTAAAATTTCTTTCTCCTTAAATCATATATAATCATAGCACACAGGTATGTACGTACCTTGTGTAAACTAGCACTAGGGGAAAAAAAAAAGGAAGGGCTGCGCTTTTTCTATAAGTGCAGCCCTACTAGTGAAGGGCTGCACTTTTCTTCAAAAGCGCAGCCCTATATAACAGAAGGCTGCGCTTTTGAAGAAAAGCGCATCCCTTCACTTAGTAGGGCTTCGCTTTTGGAAAAAGCGCAGCCTTTCTTACATTCAGAAGGGTTGCACTTTTTCTACAAGCGCAGCCCTACTAAGTGAAGGGCTGCGCTTTTCTTCAAAGGCGCAACCCTTCTGTTATATAGGGCTGCACTTTTGAAGAAAAGCGCAACCCATCTTAAAAAAATTTGAAATAAAAAATTCGCGGGCTTCAAATATTAAGCAGGCTTCAAATATATTATCCCTCCTTCTCTCTCCTCTCACACGTCTCCTCCTTCCTCCTTCTCTCCTGTCCCTCCTCCCTTTCCTCTTCTCTCATCTCTCTTTCTCTACAAAAACTCCCAGATTCGCGACAAAAAGCCTGAAATAATTTGCACTAATCATGCTGAGGGAGTCCGATTGCCTATTGTGATACCTTTTCGGAAGCGGAACGGGCCAACGAGTCAAACTCACATCTATGCCGTGACGTATAGACTTTTTAAGCCATCCGAGTTCGTTTAAGGCTCGAAATAGCCATTTTAAGTATTTCCGAATTTATTATTTCTTAATTATGTATTAGGTTTGTTTTACGTATTTAAACATTATTAGGTCAATGTTTGGATACTTTTTTAGACTTTTCAGATCTATAATTTCTTAATCTTTGTTTTGATTAATGTTTCTTATATTTTCAGATCTATAATTTCTTCTCTTCTGTATATTAGTTTTTGTTCTTTTTTTTTTTTCATTTCGTTTCGTTCTTTTTTTTGTTTTGGGTTAGTTGCTTTGTAATCTAATTCTTCTTCTGTATATTTGGGTTAGTTCATTGTGATCTATAATTCTTCTCTTCTGGATTTGGATGGTTTACTTTAAAGTTTAATGCAAATGTTAAATTCAGAAAATGTGAGATTAATATATGAGTAAAAAATGTAAAAAAAAAATTTTTATTTTTTTTTGGTAGGAAGGGCTGCGCTTTTTAGGTAAAAGCGCATCCCTTTTAGCTTAGAAGGGTTGCGCTTTTACCTAAAATGCACAACCCTTCTAAGCTTGAAGGGCTGCACTTTTTAGGTAAAAGCACAACCCTTCTAGCTTAGAAGGGTTACGCTTTTACCTAAAAAGCGCAACCCTTCGTTGTGAAGGGCTGCGCTTGAAAAGTGCAGCCCTACTTAAAAAGTGAAGGGCTGCTGTCAAAAAGCGCAGCCCTTCTAGCCTTTTTTAGCGCAGCCCTTCCTTATTTTTCCACTAATGTAGTCGGCAGGCCACTTTTAACTTCTTAGAAGTCTCATACAGAATATTCTCCGCCTATAAATCAATATAAACTAAAATCAATACTCTTAAATAAAAATACAAAATCTAAAAATATTTAAACCTTTAAATTATTCAAAGCTGATTTAATATCAAAACTTCAATACTTTTAATTCCTAGCATAGTACTACCATACTCGTAATTAAAATTCTTAAAACTCCATAAATAAAATCCTTTCTGAAATTCCAGCAACTTTAAAAATCATAAAACCTTCTTTAAATATATGTAAACATGTTTAAAATCATAATCTAAATCAATCTCATAGTATCTAACATGCTACTATGGTTTTCTAGTAATTAAAACCCTAAAAATCCATGCTTTAATGATTAAAGCTATAATTTAACCATAATAAACAAAACTGAATTTTTATTCTTATAATATATAATATATATGAATCAAGATTATTTATTAAAATAGTAGATTAACACCCATAATCATGATTAACATTAAAAGAAAGCATAAAAAACATAGTCTTTAATGGAATCTTGAGGAAGAAGAAACGAAAACAACCACACCAAGAAGAAACAAGAACACGCCGAAAATAGGGACCCACGGCAGCAGCACAGTTGCATGAATTCCGGTGGTTATGGAGAGCTTATGACGTTTCTTGTTAGAGAAGAAACGTTACTTGAAGAAGAAGAAGAAAGAACTTGAAAGAGAGAAAGAGAGAGAAAGTCGGTGAGAAGGAAGAGATCAGAGAAGGAGTGTCGTGAGGTTTGGAGTGAGAGGAGAGAGAAAATAATTATTGTGTAGGGTAGTATAATTGGGTATTAGGATATTTATAAGAAGGCTTCCTTTTGGGTTTAGGAAAAAGAGTTTGGGCTCAATTAAACTTGATGATGAATAGGATAAACAATTTAGAACTTCTATCATCAACATGACTCCTTTTCCTTATTCATCTAGGATTTTGGGTTCCTCAAGTCCATTAGACTTCTTTTCCAATATAAATTAGTATTTAAAACTTTTATCAAAGCATGCTTAATTAAAATATTTTTAACTTTCTTAAATCCTCAAAATAATTTATTTGACTTAAAAATAGTCAACCTTTTTCAATTGTTAAATCATTTTAAAACTAGATTATATTTAAATATAAATATATAAATACTAAAATATATTTATAAAATCCTTTAAAATTATGGGGAATTACAACAAATTTTTGGAAACCCCCAAATAGGTGTGGCTTTGAAGATATGGTGGCTTATGCACTGCAAGTTGCTGAGGAGGTGGATGTCTATGATCTATCTACCTATAGGGAAGTAGTTACATGTACAGAGTCTAATCATTAGCTTGCTGCAATGAGAGATGAGATGGAGTCACTTCAGAAGAATGAGACTTGGGATCTTGTTCCTAAGCCTTTAAAGAGAAAAATAGTTACTTGTAAATGGATTTTCAAGAAAAAGGAGGGGATGACATCTGCATAGGGGGGGGGGGGGTCAAGTATAAGGCTAAATTAGTTGCAAGAGGATTCACACAAAGAGAGGGAGTACACTACAATAAGATCTTTTCACTTGTACTCAGACACAATTCTAAGGATGCTACTAGCAATGGTTCTACATCAGGATCTTGAGCTTGAGCAACTAAATGTAAAAACAACTTTTCTACATGGAGAGTTGGAAGAGGAAATATACATGGCTCATCCAGAAAATTTCCATCAGGATTCAGGGAAAGAAAATTTAGTTTGCAAGTTGAAAAAGTCCTTATATGGGCTAAAGCAATCTCCAAGGCAATGATACAAGAGTTTCGATAGCTACATGATGGAGCTAGGCTACTACAGAAGTTCATATGATTGTTGTGTATATCACAATAAGTTGATAGATGGATCTTTCATCTACTTAGTGATGTATGTAGATGATATGTTGAGAGCAGCAAAGAACAAGTCTGATGTTCAGAAGTTGAAGGAGCTTCTTAGTGTCGAGTTTGAGATGAAGGATTGGGTGTGACACGAAAAATTTTGGGCTTCGAATTTATAGGGACATAACTCAAAGAAGCTTTTCTTATCATATAAAGGTTATATTGAGAAGATATTGTTAGGGGTTGGCATGTCAACAACAAAGCCTATATATATTCCTAGTGCGACCAATAGTCATTTGTCGGTTGCTTTTGCACCTAAGTATGCTGAGGAGAAGGAGTACATGTCTCGAGTTCCTTATGCTAGTGTCATAGGGAGCTTGTTGTATGCAATGGTTTTCACTAGGGCAGATTTTACACATGCAGTCAATGTTGTTAGTAGGTTTGTGGGTGATCCCGGTGAGGAGCATTGGCAGGCGGTCAAGAGGATCTTTTGGTATCTTAGAGGTATGTCGAAAATTGGTCTTATTTATGAAGGTGATGTGACATGTTTCTCTGATTTTGATTATGCTATGGATGTGGATGGTAGGAGATCTATGACTAGTTATGTTTTCACTCTTGGTGGTTCTGTTGTAAATTGGAAAGCTACTTTGCAACCTACGCTGACGTTGTCAACCATTGAACATGATATATGGCCTTGAAAAAAGCAGCTAAGGAGGAAATTTGGTTGAAGGGGCTAGTTAGTGACTTGGTTCTACATCATGATGGTCATCAGGCAATAATATTTTGTGACAGTTTGAGTGCGATATGCTTGGCGAAGGATCAAGTTCATCATGAGAGGACTAAATATATTGATGTTAGGTATCACTTTCTAAAAAGTGAGATGATACGGGTCGTTTACCGTATTAAATTAATAATTTATAATACCTATCTTATTCCTTCAAAAATATTAACAAATAGTAAAAGGGTAAGAAAGGGTCGATCCCATGAAGAGATTGGAAAACTAATAATTCAAAGTTCAACTAATAAATATAAAACTACAGACATAAAACTATTCACAATATATACAATTATACATATTCACATAAAATTGGGGGGTTTGTAAGTGATGTAAAAATTAAGCTAAGGTTTAATACTAGAATAAACTAAATTAATATATACAAGTGACAAACAAGCAAGCCAATGGAAAGTTCGATCATAGATTAATTAGATAATTAATAGTTGTTTAATACTTATAATCTAGTTCCCTTTAATACTCGATTTAGCAATTAGGTTGGTGAATTATCGCCGCGATCAATTCTTGTCTTGCTCACTAGAAAACTAGAATTTTACTAAGACAAATACAACCCTAACAAACTTGTTTTATTTGACCAGTTCATATACTTAGTAAAATTAAGGTGAGCCGCTAACTTTAATTATATTTAGCCGTTAACTCCAAATAACCATTAAACGTCGCGCCTAATGACTACTTAGCATAATTTAATTACTCTCTAATTGTAACCGTGCGCACAATCACAAGCAAAGAGATTAAATTTATATAAGAACACGATAATATGAATTGAATAATTACTAAATCAGCTATTAAATCATGACTAACGCCGCGTTCAATCATGTGAACTAAAAGTATAAGAACATCAAAACAACTGAAAACTATATCTAAAATTAAGAAGTCATGAATACAAGAACAATTAAAAACTTATTAATTGAAGGTAAGAAGGGAAAAACTCATAGATTAGAGTTCCGCCGAAGCAGCCGCTGCCTTCGATTTCACCCACAAAGAACGATCGTCCACCTTCCTAGGCCTTCAACGCCAAAGTCATCAATCGAACTCGAACCATCTTCACTATCTCACAAAACCCCTACATTGTGTATACTTATGTGTCCCCCTTTTTACGTACAATATACGGATGTATATATAATCAATATTTTCATGACAATTTTACGTGTAGGATATTGAAGGAATAATAGCTAACAAGGTAAGTAATGCAAAAGTTGGGCCAAACTAATATCATGCATGCATGTAGTATCTTTCTGTATGATAGCGGATATATCATCAGTATGGAAATTTGACAAACTTTCCTTAGATGCTGCATAGTTGGCCGAGCTTGCTTTCTTGCATGATCATCTTTAATTCACTTTCCTTTTGATACTTATTTTGTGTTTTGATCTCTGTCTTCGAAATCTAGATTAATATCTACCAGCATATGCTTAATTTCTTCATATTCTAGATCTTCTTTCACAGGTTTCCTTGTAAAATAAAACCCATGACCATAAAAACAAATTATTTAATTAATTAGAAAATCAATAAAATATTATATCTTCATAAACAAATTACTAAGTAATAAAAGCAACTAGAATTCATTAAAATAACATAGAAACGGGCAATATAAAACTAAGATTAGGGATTAAAAATATATCATATTGGGCACTTATCATGAGACAAGAATTAAGGTGAACAAGGTACGTACAACTGAAAATTCCGCTAATATATTCACCAAGCCGGTTCCACAGATTAAGTTTCAACATTGTTTGGACTTGCTGAATGTTCGAGGTTGTTAATTTTCCCTTGGGGCAAGTTTGGGGTCCTTAAGGGATGATCAAGTCTGGTCTGGTTGTCTTTCAAGGGGCAAATCTGGTTGCAGGGAGGATCTGGAAATTGTGATCAATGCATCTGTTTATCTGGTTATCTGGTTCGTTGTGAGAGGATTCAAGTCACGGTGGAGATTTCTAGGAACTTGTGCATTGTAGGAATTTGTGCATTGAATCTGGTCAAAAGTGGGTTTCATCGGCTCGCCCGACCAGGCGAGGTTGATTGCTTCAACAGACACATAAAAGTAAGGCGCCCGATCGGATCGATCCCCTTAGCGAATTACGACCGGGTGAACAGCCCCGATCATGCCCGAAACATTAACAGGCTTGAAGAAAATGACTGCTCGATCAGGCGGATGTCAATTTGACGCGGGATGCACGATTTTCTTTTGGGGTTATCATTATATTATAACCTAGGTCTTTGAGCTTTCATTAGTGTGAAAAACACATCTATAATTTGTTTTTTTAAAGATCAATAAAGCTATTCTCTCTCTCTTGCCTATGGACATAGCCAACACATCGTTGGTGAACCACATTAAATCTGTGTGTTCTTTATTGTTTTCTGCTTTTATTATATGTTCTTTCTCACATCCGTTATAACAACTACATATGATTTGATTAATGGAAGGTAAACGAATTATGAGAAAGGTAGGTGATCATTTTTAAATGGACTTACTTTCATAGGTTATATGCAAATGCTTAAATTCAAGTTATTTTGCTCAAGATATGCCAGAATGAGTTGTTTATTCAAGGATTTATTCTCGAATTGAAACATAATCTAGTTTGACTTCTTGAATATTTTGTCCAAAGGTTTTAGCAACTTCAGTAGCTCCTTTACTCGGGGTCTCGGGTATATTATTTATGTTGTTCCACTATTACTATGTCGGTATACCACTTTGATCATTAATATATTTGATTATTGATTAACAAGAATTTTAAATAGTTGAACTATGAAAATATACATTCAGACAAGTGTAACTCTCATTATAATTTACCCACTTTGTCTCTATTGTACTATTCACAAACTCTATATTAACCATCCTTTGTGATTCATAGAATAAGAAAAGTGTAATAATATTGGACTCTTATTAGATATTCAGCTCAATTTATTAGCAAGATATATAAACATAAATGAGAGTATCAATAGCTGAAGTTTTGAATTCACAAATTAAACATAAAAGTCAAACGGCAGTATTACATTAATTATAAGATAATCTATATACTAACAATTTTATGGACGAGTAAAGAACTAAAAATGGCTACGATTAGTCATTCTGTGAGCATGTGAAGTAGGCATAGTCGAAGAAAGCTAAAGATTAAGTAGATAGTAGTGGTGCTGCTTCAGTGCTTCATCTTATTAGATTGATCGTCTTCTTTTTTCTCGCTGCTCAGACTTGCGATTTGAATGCAGTCCATACCAAAACTCATCTTCATCTGTGCCTTCATCAATATTATTTTTTTTTTTGGTAATAAGAGAAATGCATTAACTAAACATGTTCAAAGACAAAGTTATTACAATCCGCTACAAAGTTACTTAAACAATAATTCGGGGGTGTGGAAAATGTCCGAATTACAAGTACTTCATTTGAGTTTTTCCGAGCTTCCTTGGCTAGAGCATCCGCCACCGCATTCTCTTTTCGAGGCACATACACCATTTTGAGGTTGTTGAACTGCTTACATAATTCCCTGCAATCATAAGTTATGGTAGTGTAGTTATCACATAAAATTTCATTAGTACTTACCATTTTAACCGCTTGTTGGCAATCGGAATATAGGGCTGCATGCTTGATCCCAAGATCGAGAGCCATCTGAAGCCCAACCCTAATGCTAAACAGCTCTGCCATGAGGGCAGATTGGGCATATCTTTTCTGGCTAAATCCCATTACCCAAACCCCCTCCTTATTCCGTATGACCCCTCCAAGCCCCACAAAAGCGAAAGGTTCAGTGTAGGATGCGTCAGTGTGGATCATTGTAGTGGGTTGGGGTGTGAAATAGGATATTGGGGAGGTGGGCTGGGGACAGACCATGGTCATGGACTTGGCAAAGGTCCACGCTTGGGTTTTCGCCTTAGCCACTACCGTGGCAGGGGGGGAGGATTTCCCTTCAAAAATGAAGAGATTTCTAGCCTTCCATATCTCAAAACACACCCATGCGAAGAGGGAGGGCCATTGAAGCCCCATGACGGTGGTGGTAGATGAGAGATTTTCTTTAAGCCACTGAGAGAAGTTACCATGTGTGACCATAGGAGCATGGGGGATCAAGGTCCATACATCCTGGGCGCCCGACATGATTGGATAATATGGGAACTAAGCTCAACATCTAAACCACAAATGGGACACAGGGGAGAGTTTATCGTTCTTCTCTGGAAAAGAAGAAAATTATGCGGAACCCGGTCCTTCCATAGAAGCCATAAGAAAAATTGGATTTTGGGGATTGTTGGAGCTTTCCAGATCCAATGTAACGGGTCGGAGCTTTTCCTAGGAGGGAATTGGGCCTGGTAGGCAAGGGCTGTAGAGAATCCTTTTTGTGTGGCGAAGGAGGAAAACAAAAGGTCCGCTTGATTTGGTTTAATTTTTTGCTCATGGATGAATTGAATGATACTATCAGGTAGAGGGAAAGAAATGTGTTGGAGGTCCCATCGATTCAAGTCCCACAGGTCACTCACTTTCATACTCTCCTCTTTAAGTGTCAGGGGTCCATGAATGATTGCTCTTAGGGGTCCTACACCTACCCAATTCGAAAACCACACATTAATGTCATTTCCATTACCCATTAACCATTGACTATTCTCCTCAAGTAACTTCCATCCTTTCCCTATGCTTTTCCAAACCGGAGATCCATACTTAAACTTTGTGACATGCGTTGAATGGACATATTTTGAGAAAATGCATTTGCTAGCAAGGCTATTTTTTTCCTGGCTCATTTTCCAACCCAATTTTGCCATGAGGGCTATGTTCATTTTCCCTTGGTGTCTAATTCCTAGGCCCCCTTCACTCTTGGGGAGGAAAGTTGTGAGGCGGTCAACAAGGTGGATCTTTTTCACCCCCCCATTCTCCCCCCAAAGGAAGTTGTTGCATATTTGGTCAAGTGTATTCAAGGTGGCTTTGGGGAGGGCAGTTGCTTGCATGTAGTAGGCTGGGATAGTGGAGAGGGCCGCTCTGATTAGGCATAGGCGCCCTGCTTTTGATAAAAAGGATGTTTTCCACTTTGCTAGTTTATTCCTAACCTTATCCACAACAAATTGGATTTGACTCCTAGTGGGCCTTTTGTGCATTAAGGGAAGTCCCAGATATAATCCTAGGTCCTCTGACTTGGCTATCCCTAGGGTGTCTTCTAACAACTGGGTCTCCTCTTCCAAGGTATTGGGGGATAGAATAAGCCGGCTTTTATCTTCGTTAACCTTTTGCCCCGACATGTGGCAGAACTTTTGTAAAATATTCCTAACAGCAAATGCAGTTTTTTCATCAACTTTCCCAAACAGTAACAGGTCGTCAGCAAACATCAGATGGGACACTGGGACTTTCTTTTTCCCCACCCAAAATGGGGTCCACTCTTGGTTCTCACACGCAAGGTTTATCATGTGGGATAGGGTCTCTAGGCAGATGTTGAACAAATAGGGAGACATAGGGTCACCCTGTCTAAGCCCCCGTGAGTGCTGAAAGGGGTCCCCTTTTCTCCCATTCACAAGGACCATTGAGGATGATTTTGAAATACAGTCCATAATGATTTTAATCGAAGGTCCATCAATGCCCTGAAATTCAAGGCAATCTCTCACAAAACTCCATTCTAGACGATCATATGCTTTTTCAAGGTCAATTTTTAGGGCAAACCACCCCCCTTTCCCTTTCTTTTTCCACATGGAATGCAAAATTTCCGTGGCTATCACTAGGTTTACATCCGGACCCCTACCCTTAGTGAAACTGTTTTGGTTTTGGGAAATAAGATTAGGCATGAAAGGTTTAAGACGATTTACAATGACCTTTGTGACAATTTTATACACCGTGTTGCACAAACTGATTGGTCTCAAATGTTTCACTGTTTCCGGGGGGTATTGCTTAGGTATTAGACAGATTAGGGCTTCGCACATATTTTCAGGTATCTCCCCAATCTGGAACCACTCTCTCACCTTTGTACAAATATCCTCCCCCACTACATCCCAAAACTTCTGAAAGAAACCAGGGTGAAAACCATCAGGACCCGGGGCTTTGTTTGGGTGCATACTGAAAAGACTTGACTTAATTTCCTCCCTGGAAGGTAAATTACCTAGGTCTATGTGGCCCTCACTATCCAAAGGTCTATACTTGCAGCTCTCCCATTCGGTCGTGAATAATTTCTGAAAAGCATTGGATATATGGTCTCTAATCCCCTGGGGGTCAGTTATGTCATTTCCTACCGAGTCTCGAATGTACCTTATTTTATTGGAAGCCCTAGAGATAATTACACTCTTGTGGAAGTAGCTTGTATTTCTCTCTCCCTGGGTAATTCTTTCCTTCCTCGTTTTTGCAAACCAAAGAGCCCTTTCCTGATCAAGGATATTTAGAATCTCGTTTTGAAGGCTTTCCTCGAGGTTTAGGTGGAACATAGAGAATTTATTTTTCGCAATGTAATCCTGGGTCCCCTTCAACCTTGCCAGGGCTTTCCTCTTCCTAGTATATAGGTTCCCAAATACAATCCTGTTCCAATCCATAAGAGAGGTGCTTAGATTATATAATCTCTTTTTAATGCATTGAGAAGGGTCCGTCATGGGCCACGATTGCTCCAGAAAAGGACGAAAGTTTTCATGCAAAGTCCACATGGGTTCAAACCTAAATGGTTTAAGGCCTATATGGGGAGTTGGTTGATCAAGATTAATAAGGATTGGGCAATGATCGGAGGAGATTCGCGGTAAATGCCACAAGCTAGAGTTTGGGAAACTAGTAAACCATCTAGGGTTAGCCCAGCCCCTATCTAATCTCTCAAACATAGGATTAGCTTTCCTTTTATTCGTCCACGTAAATTTTGGCCCATGGAAACTAATATCTATCAGATCACAATCATTCATGGTAACCACAAATTCTTCCGCTTTTCTTCTATTTATTTTCCTACCACCAAATTTATCCGCTTGACATGTGACTTGATTAAAATCCCCCATTACTACCCAAGGGAGGCTAACATTTGGGGCCATGCTAATTAACTCAGTCCATAATTCTCTCCTAATAGCATAACGGGGACTAGCATAAATGGAAGATAAAATAAAAGAGACTGAGTTCGAAAGTACCTCAACAAGGGCATGCACACCCTGAGTATTATCACTCATTACGTGAAGACCCACACGCTCGGGGTTCCACAGAACAAGGATTCCACCCACGAAGCCCACCGGAGCCACCAGATGCCAATAAAAGGACGGGAATTCCCGGAGAATATCCGCTGTTTTCTGCCTGCATGTTCGGGTTTCAACAAGAACAACAATATCTGGGTTGTGCGTGTCAAGAAGGTGGCGGAGATTATTTTTAAACTCGGGCCGACTAATTCCCCGAGCATTCCAATACAACACTGACATTTTAATCGGAATGCTGGGGCGCGCAGCCAAGCTCTTGAAGAGGGGGGTTTCCCGGTCCTCCACTATGTTCACTTCTTGTCCTGAGAAGGGACACATCCACATTCCTTGGCGGGGCGACAGAGTCAGAGCGCTTTCGCGAGGGTCGTCGTTCTCTTTTCCCTCTTCCCAAAGTGCCGATAGATGAAGTTGTTTGCACGGTGAGTATATTCTCGCCTCCACCAGAGCATTCGTATTTCCCAGGCTCGATATTTTTTGAGAGAGAAACTGTACTCTGATCACAAGCCTTTCGAGGGGAAAGAGAATCCCCGGGTCTATCCACGGGCCCATATTCTGGAGTAGTTCCCTCTCTTCTAGTTCTGCTCCGTCCTCTCTCATTAGAAGCCACTTGAGGAAGATGCGCATCTTTTTGTCGAGGTGAGCCGTGTCTGAGAACTGGGGAATATGAGCGGGGATGAAATCCACCGCATCCGGGTGGTACATTATCAGATTTTCTGCTATCTCCGGTGCACATTTCGGGTTTAGCATTAGTTTCTTCATTTTGACAAACTCCAGTTCGTCCAGAAACTCCCCATCCTCCAGAGGCATGAGATAGTCCGTGTGGCCCAAATTCATCTCCGTTCGGATTGGGCGAACCGAGCGGTTGAAGAAGATGTCTCCGTGGTATTTCCGGTGAATGAACCTGGGGGACCTCGGCGGAGACGCCGGTGGTGGGGAGGAGGAGAAAATGACTTCCTGGGGCGGGTAAATTGCCATGGTGTTTAGAAGGGGATTTTTTGTGGGAGTTTTTTTGTGGTGTGGTTTTGACTTTTGAAAGAGTGAGGGAGTTTGAAGGTTTAAGAACCTTGATGTGCACCGTCGGGGGACAGAGCACCTCCATACAGGTATTACTTTTTGCTGGGGTGCCACGTTTTGGCTTCTCATGGGAGGCCACAGATGAGTTGATGGCTTGAGTAATGTTGCAGGGTGTCAAAACTTCCCCTAGAATGTCAAAGGGGTTACTCCCTGCAAAAGAAGCTACGATTTGACTTTCTTGGGATTTTATTTTCCCCAAAATATTGATGTTTTGATTTTCCCCATTATTTCCTGGGTCCACGTGGGCATTGGTATTTTCCTTTTTGGATTTTTCCCCTCCCCCTTCACTGTCTTCGGAGCTCCGGTGTGGGTGTTTCTTCCCCACCACTTTCCATTCCTCTGGACCCTTCTTTTTCTCCTGCCCCGGGATCGTTTTTATTTTATCGTTGAGATGCCCCTTCCCTCCAACCTTTGTACAGGCGTAGGAGTTATGCCCAAAGTTATGGCATGCATTACAAAACCCCGGGCCATTTGTGTATTGTCTTCATCTTTAGCTGCTATCTTCATCTTTATTTGCTGCTGCTTCTTCTTCTTCCTAATAGCCGCCTTATTGTCGTCCTTGATTATAACATTATCAACTTCAACTTGTGTATTAGTATTAATCAGCTTGTTCCTAGCAACTACACCAGCAAAAGTGTAAGTATTGTTATTATTACAGTCATCATCACTGATCACTGTACAAGTACAAGTAGTACTTTGATCTCTACTAGGTTGAATAATCTTGGTGAAGTCATTAGCATAAAAACTATCATCATTATCATTACTCATCGTCAATGAAATTGTATAGCATAAATCACGCACACGCTCTGCCATCATATTATTAACTTCAACATCCTGTGTATTAGTATTATTCTTCTTCATAGACACTATACCAGCATAATCATCTGCGTAATTCACCGTACAAGTAATACTTTGATCTCTATTAGGTGGAGTAATAATCTTGGTGAAGTCATTAGCATAAAAACTATCATTATTACTCGTCGTCAACGAAATCGTATGACACAAATCAGCACCTAAACACTCCTCCATACTAAGGTTGTAGGGCCCTGAAATCATATGATATAAATGATCACCTAAACACTCCGCCATACTAAAGTTGTATGGATATCGCACTTCATGATCATCAAGCACTCGTAGAAACGGTTTCAAATTCCCACAATTATTAGTAGCCATTTACGACGGGTTTTGTGAATGACTGAAGAAAGAACTATGATTCTATGATAATAAGGTGATGATTAAGGATTTAAGGGTGTGTGAGTGTCTAATTTATAGCGCTACAAGTCCTTGGAGGAAAGGTTCTCCGAGGCAGAATTGGTGTAGGAATTAGAACTATAGTGGATAATGTTATTGGGTAAATAAACCTTTATTGAATTGGTGTAGAATTAGGATTATAGTGCGTGGATAATATTATTGTCTAAATAAAGCTTTAATTCAAAAATATTCAAGTTTTTTCAAACACAAAAAAGTTGTAGATTGTTAATAAACATCTTCTAGTCCAAAACTACCTCCAAACCGACATTAGCTTGGGTTTCATATACTAACATAATTTAATATAAGACATGTTACTTCAAGTTTTAAAAGATAAAATAGGGTAAAAGTTAGGTTTTCGAAGATTATATCATACTAAAAGATATGTAATGACTCCTAAAAGCAACATATTTTTGACGGCAAATTAAACTGCTTGAAATTTTCTTGCATATAATTGCTATAGACAACTAAATCATGATTGGTATTGTCGTATTGGTACCAAACCATATTAGTATCAAGACACTCTTTTTTTGAATTTATTTTCAGTTTAAATCAGCTTAATGTTTTAATTATTAATTTTGTTTTAAATTTTATTATTATAAGTATTTTTTATTATTTTTATTTTTATCATCATTATCATTTCAGTTCATTTATGTTCAATTCAAAAGCATGGGGCCTACATACTTAAGATAGTTAGAAGTTAGAACTTTTAAAAATAAGCTATATAATCGATGAAGATGACTGAACAAAAGAAAGTAATAACACTAAAATCTAAGAAAAAGGGTCGGAAATAGATTTCCGACCAAGAAGGCAAGAAATTAAAAACCCTATAAAAAATTGGGGAGGAAAGGACATAGCTAGTTTTAATTTGAAATCTTAAATTGAATTTACGATTTTTTTTACCATATATATCCCCGACAAATCACGAAATTTACCATATACCTTCAATGTTTCAGATACTCACCATATACCCCTGACTTTCTTGAACATGTTCACCAAATTTTCTTTTTCTAACGGACGTTAATTTAAAGGTAGCGTTATTTATAATTTTATCATTTAAATCTTAACCCTAACCTTAATCCTGCCCCACCACCCTCCTCTGTCAGCCCCCTCCCCCTAGCCCCTCCTCCCTCTCCCCCGCAGCCCCGCAATAATATATATACCCTTTTATTGTTTTTCCTTCCTACCAATATGAACCCTTAATTTTGAAATGTAAGATTTAAATACAACTCTACTTTGTAGAGTTTTATTAAAACTCTAGAAAATCCGGACTCATTTACAATTTTATGCATCTCACTCATTCTTTGTGATTACGAGTTTGGCCTCATTGTTGTTTTCAGTTCTTAGCCAAAGAAACAAAACTAAAATTGTCCAGATGTGATATAGGTCTTTTACAAAGTAAGGAGTTGAGGACATCTAAATTTTAGTAGGATTTAAAAAAATGAGTATACAAGAATTCTGAGGGTGTGTTCTCTTCACCTTAATAAATTAAGTTTCAGGTAAAACAAGTTCAATTTAATTTAGATAAATTCAGTTCAGTTTAGTTCAATTCAGATAAGTTTAAATGAGGTCCAATCAGGATAGTAAGTTCCAATAAAGTCTAATAAGATCCAATAAGTTCCAATCAGGTCTAATAAGGTCCAATAAGTACGTTTCAATTAGGTGCAATAAGTTTCAATCAGGTCTAATCAAGTCCAATAAGTTCCAATAAGGTTTATATAGTCAATTATCAATAAATATTTGTATTATTATTTATTATTTTATTATTCAGATCACCATTAGCTGATTATATTATAATTAGAATTTTATTTAAAGTACCATAATGAGTATGTCGTATTATACTTGTACTATTGTCTATTATTTTATTGAATGCTTGTACTATTATCTATTATTTTATTATTCATATTACTATTAGTCGATTATGTTATTATTAATTTTTTCATACGTGACAATTTTTCACTTGTTAGCAATAAATGTTAATCAACTTTTGATTTTCTACTAGTGCTTTATGAAATCAAAATAAGACTATTAGACATATTAGTGGTGAAAGTTGTGTATATGCAAATATATAAATAGTTTTTTTTTTGTTAAATTGTTTATCATAAGAGATAATTAATAATACTTCCTCTGTTTCATATTACTCCGCTACACTTTTCTATTCACGAACTCCTACGTAATTTTCGGAGAAGAGAGAGGTAGTGAGTAAAAAGAAAAGGGACACATGTGAGAGGACAGAGATAGAGAGTTGCCCAAAAAGAAAGTGTAGCAAGTAATGTGAAACTTCCCACAATGGAAAGTGTAGCGAATATTATGAAAAGGAGGAAGTAATTATTTTTTTAAAGGGTAAATTTTAATAGTTATTATTTCATCATAAATTTTGAGGGGTAGTATTTATGTTAGGGGTAATATTTATGTTATTACTCATCAATTTTTTTGAGTAATAAGGTCAAATAAGTTCAATTAGTTCCAGTAAGGTCTAATAAGTTTCAATCAGGTCCAATAAGGTCTAATAAGTTTCAATCAAGTCCAACTAGAATTTTTTGCATGCGATGCGTGCTTGAATTTTTTTCGAAATAGAAACTCGATTTTCTTCGGTACAAGAGTCAAAATTTGAACATTAGACATACAAAGTATAATTGTTTTTAGTTGTAAAATTTGATTGGTTTAGTTTCTGTCACTTAAGTCTCTCACCATTCTTTTTGTTTTTTTTTACTTTTCAAAGTTAAATTCTATGAACAAAATAGAAATTTTATTGAATTTATTTATGATTTCTAATATTATAATTTTTTAGTTGATTTTTGAATTAAATACAATACTTCAGAAATTGTAAAGAAAGTGGACACTTTGATTTCAAGTCAATTTTTTCATAGGTTGTAGTTTGTAAGTGAATTTTTAAGTTTTTATAAAGTTTCCTCATTTTAGTGATTTGCATAACGTAAATTATGTAATTTTATGATTTTAGTTGACTTGTGAGTGATTGTTATAATATTATTTTTGGTATTTTTGCTTGAAGCCCCCTTTGAGTTGTAAGTGAATTTGTAATTTAGAATGGGAAGGGGGGCAAAATAGGCATTTCAAAAGAGGACACCATTGCTCCCCCCCTCCTTCCCTTATATAATAGAGATAAGTTTCAATCAAGTCCAATAAGGTCTAATAAGTTTCAATCATGTCAATCTGTTTCAATCAGGTCCAATAAATTTCAATCATGTTTGATCAGGTCTAATAAGTTCAGTTCAATTTAGTTCAGGTCCAATAAATTCAGTTCAAATAAGGGTGCATTCTCTTCACCTGAATGACTCTAAACTTATCTTAACTTATCTGAACCGAACTTATTGAACCTAAACTGAACTTATTGGACCTGATTGGACCTGATTCAACTTATTGAACCTGATTCAACCTGATTAGAACTTATTGACCTGATTGAAAATTATTAGACCTTATTGGCCGTGATTGAAACTTATTAAACCTTATTGGACCTAATTGAAATTAATTAGACCTTATTGAACCTAACTGGAACATATTTGACCATATTAGACAAACAAAATTGATGAGTAATAACATAAATATTACCCCTAACGTAAAATACTACCCCTCAAAATTTATTATGAAGTAGTAATTATTAAAATTAGCCCGTTAAAAAAATTATTATTATTAATTATCTCTTATGATAAAAAATTTAACAAAAAAAATATTATTTATATACTTGCCTATACATAACTTTTACCACTAATATATCTAATAGTCTTGTTTTGATTTCATAAAGCACTAGTAGCTAGAAAACCAAAAAATTAATAATAACATAATCAGCTAATAGTAATATGAATAATAAAATAATAGACAATAATACAAATATTTAATTAAAAAATAGACAGTAATACAAGTATAATACTATATAATCATTGTGTTACTTTAATTAAAATTCTAATAATAACATAACCAACTAATTAAAGTGATATGAATAATAAAATAATGGACAATAATACAAATATTTATTGATCATTGACTATTTGGACCTTATTGAAATTTGCTGGACTTGATTAGACCTTATAGAAACTTATTGCACCTGATTAGAACTTATTGTACCTTATTAGACCTGATTGAAACTTTTTGCATTTGATTTGAACTTATTGAAACTTATTAGAACTCATTGGACCTAATTAAAATTTATCTAAACTGAACTGAACTTAACTGGACTGAACCTAAAACTTAATTTATTAAGGTGAAAAGAACGCAACTTAAGTTTAGCATGAACGCACTTTGAGTCGGATGTACAAAAATGATAGGACAAAAGGAGAGCTATTGGGTATCGTTTTGGTACCAATAATAATAATTCCTAAAATTGGTAAAGAAATAGAGAGATGGGAATAGGAAGCAAGGTGGGAGACTTGGTTTTCAAGGGTTTTACGGCGAGCTTGGGTTTGGCAACCATCTATCTCACTGCTACTTTCTCCGCTAGTGTCTATCGAGGTCTTTCTTGGCACAACGCTCAATCGGTAACTCTACTTTCTCTCTCCTCTTACTCCTCATTCTTTGTCATTAAGATTGATAGTCTTTGAATTATACTATTTACTCTTAGGTTTTTGTCACTGTGAATGGATTCATTGTTAGTATATCGTAATCAAATCATGGTTGTGGGCCTTGTGACATCCCTGTTCTTTTGAATATCTTCGCCAGACTTGGATTATATATTGTATTTGTGGCATCACTTAAAATGGCCTAGTATGATATTAAAATATGCTGATGGTTCTTATTTAGGTAGGTAGGTGATTGTGTAGGTCTATTAAACTTGCTTACAATGTAGATTGTAGACTTGTGGATCTAATATTGGACTGAATAGGAAGTAGTTGATTAATGTTGTGGTTGGCTTAGAAGATAAGCTTGGCTGGCTATTTAGTGCAAAATCAACTGTTTCGATCGCACTTGGGTTGTGCTTAGTTGCAGCATTGCAGTTAGTCATCTCCATAATACATTGCAATATTGCATTGCACAGAAGTATATAACAGTTATACTAGAGAAAGGGAAAGGAATCAAGAAAGGGAAAAGAAGAAAAGAATTAAGGGAAACCAGATGATTTTGAAGAGGGTTTTTCTTATTTATAGAGGTTCTAATGGGTGTTTAATTGGACAATGGAGCTTCGAGGGCCTCTTCAACCCACTTCTATCAAGAGGAGACTGAGGAGTACTATAATACCTTTTTCCTCCCCAACACCCAAAACCTTACTCCTACAATCTTCCTCCATGACATTTAACAAATTTCAATTATGGCTTATGCTTGTCACCATCACCACGTTGCTCTCCATATTTAGGACAACTATTATCATGTAGCGGCATAGCGCAGTCTCTATTGATCTTGTAATGGTTTTTATTTAACTGTCAAAACTTCTGAACTAACGTGACCATAGTCATGGACTCGTGGTAGCTCACTACTTTGGAAATTTTCTTATCAGGAAGGTTAGTTATGTTTTTTTTTTCATGCTTCACTCTATAATTTGATTTTACCAAATGGGTGATGGTATTGTAGAAATTAAATCGTCTATGTGGTAGTACTGCTGTGGAAAGGTAGAGGTGGTAGTATGGTTTCCATACATGGCGATGCATTTATGGAGATGAGGGACTGGTATGTGTGGCCATGATAGCTAATAGGCAATGGTGTTGATGGTGGTGGTGTCAATTTTATAGGCCGTGAGAGCGGGTTCATGGTGTCGAGTTTTTGGGTAGGGATAACATGGTTGGTGGTGGTATCGATTTCCTTCCACAAACTTCATTGACTCTTTCCTGTTTATTCTCATTTTATATTCACTATTGACATTTATGAGTTATAACAAGGCCTTGTGCTGCATGATAGTCTTTGTTCGAGTTAATTACCTTCCAAGGACCTCAAGTATTCATCTTTTTTCCGTTAAGGACCTAAAGTAATTTGTTGCTCCTCCAAGGGATTATTTAAAACATAACTTGACACTGTTAACGCTATTAAACACCAAGAACAGAAAAATCAATTCAATAGAAAAAAATCAACTATTAAGCTATAATTTTCTGAAAAACAAAACAAAAATATTAAGCTATGAATATTCCAAATCTGTTACGAGCAACAAAAATTCATAAAATTCAACATTTCCATTAAACATGTCTCTCATAATTGATTTTAATTCCATATCTAAATCCAAACAAGAAACAAAGGCCTAAATCTTCAAGATAATTTTCTCATATTATATTACTCCAAAAAAACAAAAACACCAGAGGCTTAAATCTTCAAAATATATAGTTTTTCATCAAGTAACATCCAAAGTCACTCCTTTAAAAAAACAAAAGTCACCAAATCTTCAGATGTTATAATCGAGTTCACCTCCCTGCATATATTTGCAATAAAAAAAGTTTATATATGAGTGATATATAATTAATGTACTAATTGAATAACTTTCAACAAGTCATACAATTACCTGATAATAGTTTATGGAAGTGGAGGCAGAGAACCGTGGTGTTCTGGCGCTGGTACTTTGTGACATGCTCGGAACACTTTCATGATTGGAGGTGATGGAATGCGAGGTGTTATGCACTTCATTATCACTATACACAGCTACACCTCCCCTTAATGGTTGCACCTAAAAATAAAAGTTTAAAGGACTTAGTCTAAAGTAAACTAATGCAATTAAAATTACAAACCGAATTTCACGCTTACACTTGCAAGTCTTTGAGATCCATTTGGATATGTATATATTTCAATCCCTTTTTGGTGCATATGTACTTGTGAGTGTTGAGTAGGAAGGCTTTATTTTCTGCTGTTTTTCGTTCTAAGTTGGAGCAAAATGTAGTATATCTTGATCATTCTTACAAGTTCTGATGTTATGACCTTGTTGTCCACATCTTGTGCATGACATTTCACTCCCCACCTTGCTTATTTTTCTCCCTCATACAATCTCACCAGCTTGTAATCTCCAATTCTTTGGTCTACAAGCATTTACGTTTTTGACACGAGCTGGTTGTATGGAGTATTGTGATGTTGGCCACACTAGGGGGCCACTAAGAGGCTCTATATTAAACTTATATGATTTTGAATAGTTGCCCTTATGAAACCAATCTGCCAGATAGATCACTATTCTTCCATATTGCAGCTACAACATGATTGCAAGGAATGCCACTAACTTGCCACACATTGCAGCTACAAGTTCTATTCAACAAGCTGACAAGATATTTGACTTGTGTCTCCTTCTCTCACACCAAAAGAGAATCTCCCATCCAAATAAGCTGCCCATCCTCTTGCATGAGCTTTAGAAGTCTTAAGCTTTTGTTGGATCCTAGAACATATTTGACTTCCTGCTTTTATCTTTCAATCTTATTCATGAGTATCATACTTGCTTTAGTTTTAAGTCTAGGTATTCTCTTTCTTTCGGCAAAGTTCCAAATTTCTCACCAAATTTTCCAAGATAAAATCCAAATCAATTTTTTCAATCTAAGCACAAGGTAACATCTCATTAGTCATGTTTTTCAGTCAATTTAATGGCACAGACATACAATTTTTGCAGAAGATAATAATTAATCCAAGAAGAGATAACATAAATATAAGCAAAAACAAAAAAAAAAATTAAATTATATGATAGCAAAGGAATTGAATTTTCTCACCTTCACAGATTTGCTTTGGTGAACATAAAAACAGAGATGAATGAGTTTCTTTTGATGAAGAAAGTGATTTTTCCTCTTCTTGTGACTGATCTTTTCTCACAAGTAGAAAAGTGTAAAGGAAGCTTTAGGTTTTTTTTTTTTTCTTTTCAAATTGGTGTTTTTCATTATTAGGTTTGCTGTTAGTTTAAGCTATTATACTTAACGTCCGTTAGAGTTGATCCCTTATGGGAGCAAAAAATTACTTTAGGTCCTTAACGGAAAAGATGAATACTTTAGGTCCTTGGTAGGTAGCTAACTCGTCTTTAGTCTGGCATTTTGGCTGACTGGAACTAGACTGCTTCGCGTCTACTATGGGCAGAATATTAATTGGGGATCTATTTTGGATGAATTGGCATCATTGATCTTCTTATTGATCAGTGGAATGTGAGCTCTGTAGTTCTGTTTTAATGTGTTAACTATTGTTCCACTTGAGCAAAAGGTTTTTATTTTTGCTTTTCTGCATGGAGATAAGAAGGTATAAGAAGAGCAAGATTTCACATTTATTTGCAGATGCTCAACTGCTTATACTTTCCTCTTCTATTTAAGAAACTTCAATTTATGCACATCAAATTTGGTCTCTTTTCCAGTGCAACTGAATTTCTACAATCGAAACAGTTGATGCAAGTCCTTGCCTTTTCTTAATTACTTGCTATCCTGGTCATGGCATGCTTCTAGTTTTAGATTTTTATTTCTCCTTATCATTCTCAAGCATCAAATGTCAAATTCATCGTCCTCTTGCTGTATGTTGGTTCATGTACTCAGTTTGCTGTATCTTATAACAAATTATGTTGTTTGTCCTGCAGATTGGCTAATATTTCATGCATTCTCCTCTTGATGTTCTATGATCATATAACTATAATTTATGATTTTACCTTCTGAATTTGGATACTTTGTGGACTGTCATTGACCGATTCATTCTTTTGCAGAAATTAAACCAGGAAGACCAGGACGATCAGAAAAATATGGCCTGAAACATTGTAATCGCATCACTTCTAATGTCAACAATGATATTTTGAAGTGAATCTTCCATAAAAGAAAGTTCAACAGTTGAAAATTCAGTAGGATGAAATTCTGCTAGTCGTGTAACTTTGCTATATCAAATGCGGAAAACTGGTTCGCGGGATTGAAAGAAGACATACAGAAAAGTAATTCTTTGCTTACCTCATTGAACCTATTTTCAAGTTCTTTTAATTGTAGATCAATGACACTTAAGAAAACTTCAATTCGAAAATGATGAAGATTTGTCACTTGTGGTCTATTTCCACGAAACTTCCTTCTGCCAGGGAGAACATACTTTTCCTCCATATCAGGAGTCTCAATGCCATATTTAATCGCAAACAAAGTGACTTTGCTCATGTGAATATCCCATCCATCATTTCTCAAGTTCTGCAAATTTATCTTAGTTACGTCAACCATTTTCATTGCGTTCACTATATCTTCATCACTTCTTTGTAAAGTTAGGTTCAACTCATTTGTAATCGCAAATGTACACTTCGTCAAATGTGCCACAAAAATAAAATCAAATGGCATCAGCAAGTGTGTAAGTGACTCAGCTTGATTCCGGTCAATAATATTAGAAACATCTCCAATGGCATCAAGTGACTCAAGAATTGTTGGGTATAAATTAAGCACATTCAAAATTATTTTAAAATAAGAACCCCAACGAGTATCACCTGGTCTACTCAAACTAAGCTCCTGATTTAAGTCAGTTTCAGATTCAAGTTCACCTAAAGATAATGTTGCTTCCACATGTTCAACTTGTGTTTTTCAAAGAAATTATTTCCGTTTAGGTGAACCACCCACAAAATTCAGTAAAGGTGCAAACACATCAACAAATAGCCACCTACAATCAACATCTTTCTTTACGACGGCAACAAGTGTCAATTGAAGTTGGTGAGAAAAACAATGAACGTGCAGATGGAGATTCGTTTAGAATTAAAGTTTTAAAGCCATTAATTGCACCTTGCATATTGCTGGCAGCACCTTCGTAACCTTGGCCTCGAACTCCAGAAAAACTGAGAGAGTGTTCCATATTAGAAGTGACTCAATTGCCTCTTTCAAAGTCAAAGATGTGGTATTGGCAACATGTACGACACCAAGAAAGCGCTCCATAACCTCACCTCTTTTATTAACATATCGCAAACATAAAGCCAATTGTTCTTTATCAGATATATCCACAGACTCATCAGCAAGAATAGTAAAAAAATCACCATCAAGTTCTTTCATAATTGCTTAAGTTGTCTCAGTTGCACAAGCATTAATAATATCCTTCTGAATTGAAGGAGCTGTCATTTGGTAGTTACCCCGTGCATTATATAAAACAACTTTAGCAACATCTTCTTTTTCTGAGGCAAGAAATTTCAGAAGTTCAACAAAGTTACCTCTATTAGAAGAAATTTCATTTTCCTTATGTCCACGAGCAGGCAAACCTCACTAGTAGAATAAATGCTTATTGTTGCGGTCATTAAGTGGCCTATTGCGACGATTTTTGCCGCGCAGCAACTAAAGGAGCAACAATAAGTAATTAATATATTATTGGGATTTAAAACCGCAGCAATATTTGAACATATTGTTGCGGTTTCTAGGTAAAATCGCAGCAATATATTTATTTTATATCAAATTTATAAAGCATATTGCTGCGGTTTTTTGGGAAAACCGCGACAATAGGTACTAGTACAGGTAAAAAAAAAAATTTTGTTTTTTGCATTTTGCCATCAAATTTGAAAGACAAAAAGGCTAGAAGAAAATAAAACACTATTGATTGAAACTAATGACAAAAAATTATTATACAAAATTTAAAAATATAAACAATACAAATTGAAATATATTATTACAATATATTTTAGGCATAGTATAAAAAAATCAAAAGTATAATACCAAAAAAAAACAACTAACTAACTAATTACAAAAAATATAATAAAACAAAAGTGATATTAAAAAGAAATAAGAAACTGATCTAAAAAAATAAAAATAAAAAACTAAAACAAAAAATCTACATACACATCTAAAAAACGAAAAAAATAAAAAAAATCCTAAAACCAAATCTCTACCTACAGATCTTAAAAAAGGAAAAAAAAAACGAAAAAAAAGGAACGAAAAAAAAATGCAAAAAAGGAACAAAACAGATCGAGCGAAGGACGAAGATGAACGAACGAACGAAGATGAACGAACGACCCATCGGTGACCTAAGCCGTCGAACGGTCTGCGAGCGACGACGAAGGGTCTGCGAACGACGAAGGGTCTGCGAGCGACGAACCAGCTACTGAATTTGGCGGACGAACAAACGGTCGTGGTTGGAGCTCTGGCGGACGAACGTTGGTCGTGGTTGAAGCACTGGCGAACGAACGATTGTTGTTGAAACAATGGCGGACGAACGATCGTGGTCGAGAGGAAGAGAGGATGAGAGAGAGAGATGAGAGAGAGAGATGAGAGAGAGAGATGAGAGAGAGAGATGAGAGAGAAGAGGGATGATGATGAGAGAACGACTGAGAGGAAAGAGAAGGAGAGAGCCATGAGATCTGAAGGGAAAGAGGCGCAAGAGAGATGAAAGGAGGACAAAAGAACCCTAACACGCCTTATTTACTTTTTTTAAATATTTTTTAATGATATTGCTGCGGTTTTTGTCAAAAATCGCAACAATATAGTAAAATATTATTTGGCAGAGAAAACGCTAGCAGCTAGCGTTTATCCAAAACAAATTACTTTTTGTAGAGAATAAAAATATATAAATATTGGTATATTTTTTATTTTTTCTAAAATATATTTCTTGAGATATACAAGTTTAAAAATTGCAAAAAGTAATTTGTTTTGGATAAACAATATTGTGACATGTGTGCTAATTACATGTTGACACATGGATGCTAGCTTTTTTTATTCTCTGCCAAATTCCTTCCCACTCCTCTATTTGCTTTTGAGTCCTCCTATTGACAAATTAAAACGCTAGCTGCTAGCGTTTTATCATAGCTCCACAATTTACGGAAAGCAAATCTATTGTTTGTATGCTATAGTATCACTGTATCAGTGTTGCGTCATGCGCGTACTATGGGCAGAAGTACTGCGCGTTTGTGCCATGCGTCAGGCTATTTATTAGGTTTTACTTTTTAGGTTCTAAAAGTACTTTTTAGGTTCTAAAAGTACTTTTTAGGTTATAATTTTCTTGTATAGTTCCTAACTCTTGTAGAAAACTCTTCATCCACAAGAGTTCTTTGCAAGCTTTTGTCACAACAATATATTCGGCTTCTGTTGTTGATCAACACATTTTTGTAACCTCTATTGCCATGATATAACTTCCCCTGCAAAAGTCATCATTTAACTTGATATTGACTTTTGCAAAAAGTCATCATGTAATCAGATACCGACTTTCGCGAATCGATATCATTAGCCATATTTGCATCTGTGTAAAGGGTCTCCTAGACCAAAGCATATGCACATTTTTGACGTGTCACGTATATACCTTAGTATCCATTTGAAAGCTTCTTGGTGTTCTTTTTTTGGAATAGAGAGAAATCTACTAACAACACCTATTGAATAGGCCTTGTACAAACCATAGCATATATCAAACTACCAACGAACTGCAGATGCATAAGGAACTTTATCCATCTCTTCTTTTTCTTTATCACTTGTAGAATATTGTTGATGACCAAAGTATTGTCCATGCAAAAGCTTGATGTATGTCGAGGGGAAGCGGGTTTATCAAAAATCTTATAATAAGTCGAAAGGGGGAGATATGTTGGTAATTCCTCCTTATTTGGAGAATATGTAATTAATAAAGAATAAGAGAAATAAAAGGAGAGAAGTGAGAAATCAAGAAACATTTATAGGCAAATTATATTGCGATAATTTGCATCATTAGTTTCTTAGTAATAGGCTGATTATAAATATGTAATCAGATTGATAGTTAATTTATTCAAAAATTGTAACATTGTAAGATAGTTTATACATATAGAGAAACATTACATTTTGAGATATACCATTGAATATTAGTTTATTTTTTATAAACACTTTGTGATTTGTTTTATTATATCATAGAGATAATTGTTAGCCTATTTTGTTTATATATGAAAGGGAAAACGAATATGATTTCCGTTGCAAGATTATTTGTGATCTTTTCCAACACGTTGTTTATGAGAAGCAATTGCATTGATGATCGACTAATAAAAAAAAGAATTCAAGAAGGATAATGAATTGCTACTTCTAAGAAATTAGGGGACAATTGAGTGAGTATAGTTGTTTTACTATTTCGTAATTTAAATTTGAAATTACCTGTAATTATACATAACATCAACTTTAATTAAGGAGTAATGGAGTTGTTCTGACATGAACGGATGAAGCCGCGACAGAACCTAGTGTTGAAGAACCTCAACACCTGGCTCGTCTTTATTGGCCTGTAATAGCAGTATAGAAACATTTGATACATATTGAATCCTGTTTGTGTCAAATAACAATCGAATGCCTAAATGAAGCTCTTTTGATTTTTCCATAATAGAAGTCTAATTTTCATTATGTTTGAAAAATGTTTCTAGCACCGTGTATGATGTGAGCCTTGTGGACAAGACCTGGCCTATGGATTCCTTTGATGTAGTTGGTGGCAACTTTTCGAGATCGTGGGATAGCCTTGACGCGTGAGTATTGATTTAGTAACATTCTCTTGTTTTATGCTAGATGCTAAGTTACGAATGTGCTCATTTTGTCGAGCTATTTTTTTTTTTGTTTCTCATAGTGGAGCTGTCGTTTCTCATTATGTTGAGTTGGAGCCAAGAGTGAAAGGTCTATTTCAGGGCTCCCCAGCCGTGATCACGTTCCACATCCCCAACAAGGTTGAACATGTGGTAGGCACTTCTTGGAAATAATAGGTTCGCTGAATTTTTGTCCTCATTGCCAATCTCTGGAGCTGATTAATCTAATCATGTCCAGGTTGCATACTCTACCCCCATGTTTCTGTTGAACATGCTTGGAGAAACTATACCAGATAACAAGCTTGACGCAACAATCTTTTTTTCAATATCTTAGTCTTATTAGACTATTTGGGACTGTAATTGTTTGCCTTCCATATTGGTTAAGGTTTGTTGTTTGTATATAATTATATTATGATTAAATGGGCTTTGAGTAACTAATGTTTCCATGTTTTGTTGAATCATTTCCTGGTGATTTTTGGATGGCGGAAACCAACTTTCTCATGCAAAGTTTAGTTTCATGGTTTACTGTTTTTAGTACTCTATGCAATCTCTTCAAGAGGGATGTTTATGGTCATAAATTTTTGGATGTATTCTAGAGCTTTAGCCTCTAAGTATTATTTTGTGAGCCTCTGTTTGCATATCTATGTACAAATATCTAATTATTGCTTCTGAGAGTGTAAGGGGTTGGGGACAAACTGTCATCAAGTAATTACAGTATCTGTTCTTACTGGAGAAATAGCAAATTAAGTAGTTGTCATCCACTTTTGTTGTTTCAGTAGCCATGACGTATATACAAATATAAAGGTTAAATAAGATGATAGCCATGTTCATATGGCATTTTTCAGTACTTATTTGGCTATTTTTGTGTGGTCTTGAACATATTTTGGTATGATTTTGTACTCTTTCTCATCAATTGGTATTTGAGTTCTTTATTTTCTTTTATGTTGATCAGAGGGTCCAATTGTAATAATGTGCTATTGAAGAAAATGCCAAGTCAACAAAGTGCATTTAAGTGGCAAGGAAACAAAAATGGGAAGAATTTGTTAATCAATTGAGGAAGCATCCAAGGAAAGAAGGAGAAATTTGTACCGGCAGCCTCCGCGGTCGCGGGGCTAGGGACCGCGGTCGCGGCGAATTTTGGAGGAAAATCACAAGAATTCGCTGTGAGCTACTCCGCGACTTCACCGCGGTCGCGGACCACCTCCGCGGGCGCGGACCTATTCTCCGCGGTCGCGGACCCCTGTAGTAAGGAAACGACGCTTCGTTTCCTCTGTTTTGCGGATTAAAACATTAGTTAGTTTTTGGTGTTGTTATTCAGTTTTTATCATCTGTTTTTTTTAGAGAGAACAATTGAAAGAAAAAATAGTAGTGATTATTTTGGATTATGAGGAACTAATTTCCTAACTTGGTAAATCAATTGGAGCAACCTCTTCATCCATTTTGTGAGTTCAATCTTTTCCTTTTATTTGCTTGAATGTTTGATGATTCTTCTATTCTTTATGCTAGATTGTTTTGTACTTTGAGTTAATCTGATCATTTAACTTGTGGTTTCTTTACAATCTTTGCTATCTAGATAATTGTCTGCTTTGAGATTATCTAGAATTGGTAGTTTTGTGCTCAATTGTCACATGCTTTTGGATAGTTGTGCACAAGAAGAATCATCTCATAAACTTGTGTTTGACCGCTTGTGTGAATGCAAGTTTATCCTATTGACATCTCCTTAGTTGTTTTTAATTTTTAATTGAATCTAGAACGCTTGGACTAGGTTGTTAAACCGTTAAGGATTGGATTAGAGCGCTCGCTTAATCTTACCACTAAGTTAGAGGAGATTGAATCTGTTGATTCGCAATAGGTCATTCAAGTAATTATAGGAATTGAGTTGTTCTATGATCAAAGTTTGAATTGGTTGTTAAGATTGATTGCCAAGTATTTGTCTATTATTGATTACCGTTTGCTTAGTCTTTCTTAGTTATATTTTAAGTGAAACCCCCCCCATTGTTACCACAACACACGTTTAACCTTGCCAAACCCTTCTTCTCCGTGGATTCGAACCTTACTTCCTTATTCTACGTTTGTGTAGGGTAGTATTGATTTATTTGCGCGTTAGCCGATACGACTTAGGCCTCGCCAAATTTGGCGCCGTTGCCGGGGAAGGCAACGTGTTTGGGTTGTTTATTTGTGTGTTTGTTTCTGATTTTTGGTGTGTGAACCTTTCATATGGTTCACACCCGTTCTACTAATCAAGGAGCTTTGTTTTTTGATTCAGAGATCGAAAGGACGCTTTATCGGTTGCGAAAGGAAATTCGGGATCACTTCCGTGAGTTGCCTTATTATCTTGGTACTGAGGAAGAAGAGATGCCGCCTAGAGCTGATCCGACATTGAGGGAGCTTTCTGCTCCTAATCTGGACCAGGCACCATTGGCCATTCAATATCCAGAGTTTGGGGAGAATGTTACTTTTGAGCTGAAGTCGGGTCTTGTTCATTTACTGCCAAGCTTCCATGGTTTAAATGGGGAGGATCCAATCAAACATCTTGCGGAATTCCATGCTGTTTGTACTAGTATGCAGCCAAGGGGTGTTACGGAGGATCAAATCAAACTTAGGCCTTTCCTTTTTCATTGAAGGATAAGGCTAACAATTGGTTATATCATCTGAGCCCCAACAGTATCAACACATGGAGGGGGATGAAGCAACTTTCTTGGAGAAGTTCTTTCCTTCAAGCAAGTTGAATGAGCTTAAGAGGGCCATTAGCAACATTGAGCAAGGTTATGATGAACTTCTTTATGATTACTTAGAGAGGTTTAAGAGGCTCGTTGCTTGTTGTCCTTACCATGGTTTTGCCAAGAAGGATCTTGTGTTGTACTTAGTTGCTGGGCTCCTTCCAGATGAGAGAAGGATGGTGAATGCTGCTTGTGGGGGTAACATTGATAACAAGACCCCACAACAAGCCATGGAGCTCATAGGTGAGTTTGCTGAGAGTTCTCGCACCTATTCTAAGAGGAATGCTACCCGGGGTGTTAAAGCTGCAAGTTCTGATTCATCTTTGGAGTCGGAGGTTTCCGACCTTAAGAATATGTTCCGGCAATTTATGATAAGTAACAAACCTCAACAAGTGAAAGCTTGTGGAATTTGTTCCAATACCGGTCATCCTACCGATGCTTGCCCAACCTTGCAAGAAGACACTCAAGAGGTGAATGCTTTGGGATATCAAGGAATAGAAAGTATGATCCCTATTCAAATTCATACAATCCCGGGTGGAGAGATCATCCGGCTTTCAGTTACAAGCAAGGGAATCAAAATTTTCAAGGGAACCAAAATTTTCAACAAGGAAATCGACCTCCTCCATTCAAGCAACCATATCAACCTCAAGGGCAATCATCTAGCTCTAACTCAATGTCCACAGAGGATATGATCAAAGCTTTGACTAAGAATGTGACTACCATGCAGTCTAATATGGAGCAATTTCAACAAGAGACAAGTCAAGCATTTACAACTTGGAAACACAAGTGGGCCAAATGTCTAGTGTCATGAATAGGCTTGAGGCCCAAAATTCTGGAAAATTGCCATCTCAAACCGAGGTGAACCCCAAGAAGAATGTGAGTGCTGTGACATTAAGGAGTGGTAAGGAGCTTCTTGATCATGCATCCGAAAAGAGCAAGGTTGTGGAAGAGAAGACAAGAGTTGAAGATGAGGAGGTGGAGGTTCTTACTCCTTCCAAAGAGGTGGAAAAAGTGGTGAGTCCTAGCTCTCACCAAGAGGTAAAATCTTTCCCGGAATACAAACCGCACCCCCTTTTCCCGATGCACTTAAGGACAATCGTAAGCTTGATTTATCTAAGGATATTTATGAAACATTTAGCCAATGTAATGTGAATATTCCTTTGTTGCAATTGATTAAGACTGTGCCTTTGTATGCTAAGTGGTTAAAGAGATGTGTTCAATTAAGAGGAAAAGTAATGTTAAAGGAAAACAAACGGTTAAGGTTAGTGAACATGTGTCCGCTGTTTTTCAAAAGAGAATGCCAAAGAAATGCGATGATCCGGGCATGTTCACTATTCCTATAACTCTTGGTGATACTAAGATTGATAGGGCCATGTTAGATTTAGGAGCCTCCATCAATGTGCTTCCTTATTCTTTGTATGAGTCTTTGACACTTGGTGATTTGCTTCCTACCAATGTTGTTATCCAACTTGCGGATAGATCCACTTCCATTCCTAGAGGTGTAGTTGAAGATGTTCTTGTGGTAGTTGATAAGTTGACTTTTCCTGCTGATTTTTATGTGATTGATATGGAGCATGATAAGCATTCGGCCCCTATTCTTTTAGGAAGGCCGTTCTTGAAAACGGCTAAGACCAAGATTGATTGTGACACTGGTTCTTTGGCCATGCAGTTTGATGGTCAAATCATTGAGTTTAATATGTATGATGCCATGAGGTACCCTAACATTGAGGATCACTCTCTCTGTGCCATTGATGTGTTTGAGCCATGTGTTCAAGGTGTGTTCGATGTCTTACGTGATGATGATTTGCAAAGTGTTTTGGACTTTAGTTTGAATGCTGATTCTTTGGAGTTTTGTTTGCCAGATAATGTGCTTAAAATTGTTGTTGAATTGAATGAGCTTTCCAAACTTCCTTTGAATCCTTCAAACTATAAGCCCATGCCACTTACTGTGCCTAGCACAAGACCGCTTCCTTTTATTGTGCAGGCCCCCGATGTTGAGCTAAAAACTCTACCGGAGCATTTGAAATATGTCTTCTTAGGTGAGAAAGAGACCTCGCCAGTTATCATTTCCAACAAGTTGACCTTGGAACAAGAGAGCAAGTTGGTGGAGGTGCTTAAGGAGCATTCGACAGCGATTGGGTGGTCAATTGCCGACATCCATGGCATTAGCCCATCCACATGTATGCATAGGATCTTGTTGGAAGATGAAGCTAAGCCGGTGAGCAACCTCAAAGGCGTTTGAACCCCCCATGATGGAGGTGGTAAAGAAGGAGGTAATAAAGTTGTGTCAAATGGGTATTATTTACCCCATCCCGATAGTAAATGGGTAAGTCCTACGCAAGTGGTGCCAAAGAAAGGTGGTGTCACAGTGATCCTAATGCAAATGGCGAAATGGTACCACCCGAACTCAAACCGGGTGGAGGGTATGTATTGATTATCGCCGTTTGAATTGGTAACTAGAAATGATCATTTTCCCCTTCCTTTTATTGACCAAATGCTTGAGCGACTTGCAGGGAGGGCTTTCTATTGTTTCCTTGATGGGTACTCAGGCTATTTTCAAGTGCCCATTGCTCCAGAGGACCAGGAAAAGACAACATTTACATGTCCCTTTGGCACTTTTGCGTATCGGCGCATGCCTTTTGGACTTTGTAATGCCCCTGCCACCTTTCAAAGGTGTATGGTAAGTATTTTCTCTGACTTTGTGGGGAGTTTCTAGAGGTTTTCATGGATGATTTCACCGTTCATGGTGACTCTTTTGACCAATGCTTGTACCATTTGTCCCTTGTCTTGAAACGTTGTATTGAGTCTCATCTTGTGTTGAATTCTGAGAAATGTCATTTCATGGTTGAGCAAGGCATAGTGTTGGGGCATGTTGTTTCATCTAGGGGGATAGAGGTAGATAAAGCAAAGATCGATGTGATTCAATCCCTTCCCTACCCCACTAGTGTACGTGAAATTAGGTCTTTCCTTGGTCATGCCGGTTTTTACCGGCGGTTTATAAAAGATTTTTCTAAGGTGTCCTCTCCTTTGTGCAAGTTGTTGCAAAAGGATGTTGATTTTGTGTTTGATGATGCTTGTAAGAAGGCCTTTGACTCTTTAAAAGAGAAGCTTACTTCTGCCCCTGTCATTCAAGCCCCCATTTGGTCCTCCCTTTTGAGATAATGTGTGATGCAAGTGATTATGCCGTGGGGGCTGTTTTGGGTCAAAAGAGTGGTAGAGCGTCTCATGTAATACATTATGCATCTATGACATTGAATGGGGCCCAAAGAAACTATACCACCACGGAAAAAAAATGTTAGCTGTTGTTTTTGCATTGAAAAATTTCGGTCCTACTTGCTTGGGACCAAGGTCATTGTTGTACACCGACCACGCAGCTATTAGATACTTGATGGCAAAGAAAGAAGCCAAACCCCGCCTCATACGGTGGGTTTTGCTCTTAGTGAATTTGAGGTGGAAATTAAAGACAAGAAAGGAGTTGAAAATCTTGTGGCTGATCATTTGAGCCGTCTTGTCCATGATGAGGACAAACCCCACTCTCAAGAGGCTATTCTTGGAGAGTTTCCGGATGAAACCTTGTTTTCTATCCGTGATGTCCGTCCTTGGTTTGCTAACATTGTGAATTTTCTTGTTTCTCATGAGTTTCCCCCCAGGTTTACTAAGTGCAAAAGGATAAGCTACGAAGTGATGCAAGATACTATGTTGGGAGATCCATACCTTTGGAGACATTGTGCCGATCAAATTGTCCGGAGATGCATTCCGGAAAGTGAGGTAGCCTCTATTCTTGATTTTGTCATTCTCATGCATGTGGTGGGCATTTTGGGGCCAAGAGAACGGCGAAAGGTACTTGATTGTGGATTCTTTTGGCCAAGCCTTTTTCGTGATGCCTATTTTTTGTAAAGTTTGTGACAAGTTCAAAGAGTTGGGAATATCTCCCAACGGAATGAAATGCCCCAAAATTCTCTTCTCTATTGTGAAATCTTCGATGTGTGGGGCATTGATTTCATGGGCCCATTTCCCAACTCTAGTGGAAATCTATATATTCTCCTTGCGGTGGACTACGTTTCCAAGTGGGTGGAAGCGAAGGCCACCAAGACTAACGATGCTAAAGTTGTGGCAGGTTTTGTGAAGTCACAAATTTTTTCTCGGTTTGGTTACCCCGTGCTATGATTAGTGATCAAGGCACTCATTTTTGCAATCGGACCATTGAAGCTTTGATGAGGAAGTATGGAGTTACTCACAAGGTTTCAACACCCTACCATCCTCAAACAAATGGTCAAGCCGAGGTGTCTAATAGGGAAGTTAATCTATTTGGAAAAGACCGTGAATCCACCCGCAAGGATTGGAGTTCCCGTCTTGAAGATGCATTGTGGGCTTATCGGACTGCCTACAAGACCCCTATTGGCATGTCTCCATATCGGTTGGTTTTCGGTAAAGCGTGTCATTTGCCTGTGGAGTTAGAGCATAGAGCTTATTGGGCAATCAAGCAATTGAATATGCGCTTTGATGGAGCCGGAGACCATAGGAAGCTTCAGTTGCAAGAGTTGGAGGAAATCCGCCGAGAGTCCTATGAGAATGCAGCCATCTACAAGGAGAAGACAAAAGCTTGGCATGACAAAATGATTATGCGGAAAGAATTCAAGGTGGGTGACAAGGTACTTGTAACAGCCCGCTCTTCCGAGCTGCTAGCGAAACACACTTAATAACCATAAACCAATTAACTCTCAAATAAATTACTTCGCAGCGGAAAAATATCCTTAATTACACCAATAATTGAACTAAAATTCCCAAACATTATACAACAAAGTATCAATAACTATTCTCAAACCAACTATCTAAAATACAAGCTTAATCCTTAAGCCACTATGACACCTTGATCTTGCTCCACTTCGAAATCCGAGCTCTGAATATCAAACCTGCAAATTCAGGGAGAAAATACAAACAAACACAATTCCAAAATGAGTGGAAAACTCGTAACCTTTACTTCAGCCCGTTATAAACATTTTACTTCTCAAATCATTTTCATCTTATTACAACGCTGGCATAGCTCACTCTCTTAAACAAGTCAGTGGCAAGTACAGGCTTTGGACAAAAGACAAACGCTGCCTCCAAGGTTCGTTATGGAGCCCAGCAATACTACCCCCAAGGTTCGTTATGGAGCGTAGCCGACCGTATCAGGTCAAAAGAGTAACCGTCCTCCACCCATACCTTGCCCACTTTCTATTTTCAATTCATAAACTAAGCCAGCAAAACAATTGCGTATTCATATTCATCGAATAACATTTCCAGAATCAACTCATAACATCACATTCATAACTATGGCCATAGTACGAACTTAAGTATCAAAAACAGAATAAAGATCCACACACACATGGGCATGAGTAAATGATTTTACTGAACATAAAAGTTACCTAAATCGCAATCCATTTCCAACAACACCTTCAATAATCTTCATCTCCAAATGATTCAATTCCACAATCATTCTCCAACAATTTACCTCATAACAATAACGATAATATATAACTATTCTCAAACTAATCTCAACTACCAACTAAAACCATAACCAATTCTAATCAAGAAATTATTAACCTTCAGCATCCTCATTCCATAATCCTCAAATCATAATTCTAAAATTGTAGATTTGAACTAACTAAACTTAACTCTTGCGAAACTAATTCAACAACATCTCTTCTTTTATAAACCAACACAACTACAACACAAACAACAGTACGAAACCACAATTACAACAACTCCACCACCAACAACAACCAATAACAATTACAACGACAACGCAGCAACAATAACAACAAACGACAGCAACCACAAGAACAGAAGAGCAACAACCTATAACAACTACAATAATTTAATAAAGCACCACAACATCAACCAGAACAACGACACTAAAACAGGACAACAACAAGAACAACACTACAACAACACAAACAACATCAACCACCACACAATTAAACTAAAACCCCATAATTAAACTCTTAACCATAGTCTAAATATAAATTGGGTTTACTAATCCAGAATTCTAAAATTAAAAAGAAAGAGGTAAATTACCTCTGCTCTACTAGGAGCAGCGAAGAACAGGGACAGAGGGGTTTCAAGGTTTCGGTACCTGACGGTGGAGCACCGACGAGGACGACAACAACGCTACGGCGAGGCTCCCACGCAGGTGCAGTGAGGTTACTCGAGTCAGGCGGAGGTGGCGTTGGTCGAACAGCAGCGCAGGCGACACCCACGAACAACAATAACATCGACGAAACAGAGGAGAAGAGAGAAAACACAACGGGGAAAAGAGAGCGCGGGTCCGGCGAGGCAGGGGATCCGACGAAAAGCCAAGTGAACAGAGGAGAGAGAAAAATCGCAGGCTGAGGGTTTGGGGTTTCGGGATTTTTTTCACGGGGGTTGGGGTTTTACGGGGAAGGAGAAATCAAATGAAATGGGTTTGGGTTTTGTTTAACTAAACTGACAAAATAACAAGGGGGGTGATTTGGTTTCATTAACGGGTAAACATAACAAAAGGGCTCGGTGGTTCGAGAAGGAAACCAACCTTGATTTTCCAATTTGCGAAATACCACTCAACTAAATGCACAAAATTCAAAATATAAAATAATATTAATAGTAATAACCTTATAAAATTAAACATATAAATATATTATAAACACGACAATGTAATTCACATTCCAACTCAAATAAGAATTTCCGAAACATAATTAACTTAATAAACATAATTATCTTTTAAATAAACACTCCTAAAAATAGGGCTATTACAGTACTTCTCTACCAATCTCGCTTGAGATTATTTCCGGGTAAGCTTCGATCCCGTTGGGATGGTCCTTTTGTAGTTGTTAAAGTCTACCCTCATGGTGCAGTTGATATTCGAAGTTTGAGTACGGATAGTGTTTTCAAAGTGAATGGCCAAAGGCTTAAGCCTTACTTTGAAATTGCGAAAGTGGAGGATGTAGAGTTTTTAGAACTCTATGTCCCTCATTATGAGTAAACTTTTTTTTGTGCTTGCATGACGTCGAGCTTTCGACTTTAAACTAAACGCTTCTCGGGAGGCAACTCGTGTTTTGTATATATTTTATTTGGAGATGAGCTGTTATGTTTTGTTTTGTGTGTTTTGTTTTTTGTAGGACAACCTTTGAAGCAAATCAAGAGAGCTGAAAGGGGTGGGTTTCATCACCACTCCCTTTGAAGAAAAAAAAAACACAAAAAAAGAAGAGAGGAATTGCCGAGAGCAGTTCCGCGGGCTAACCGCGGGCGCTGCAGCAGACCGCGGGCGCGACATCAAACCCCGCTGGCGCGGCCCGGGTTGCAAGTTAAAATCACAAAAAAGAGCCGCAAGCTATTCCGCGACCTGCCCGCGATCGCTGAACGCCTCCGCGGACGCGGACCTTTGCTCCGTGGTCGCGGACCATCGTATTTCCGCCAGGTACATTTTTTCTATTCGCCCTTTTCTCTTTCTTCCTCCTTCACTCAATTTCGACCCTCTCTCTCTCTCTCTCTCTCTCTCTCTTCTCACTTTCCCTCTCACAAAACCTCATCCCCTTTCATTTCTCTTCAATTCTTTCACTCAAATTACTCTCTTTCACTCATTCAATCCCTTTTCCTCACTCTCTCATCTCATTTCCCACTCAATCTCCTTCAAAAATCTCCACTTTTCTCATCTTTTTACAAAATCTTTTGGAAACCCTAAAATTTGGGGTTTTTGATTCTTGGAGTTCTTGGGCAATTAAAGGAGCAAGGAGCATTCTTGGGATATTGTTCTCACTTGGGTAGTTGGTCAACCACTTTATTGATTCTTCCATAAGGTAAAACTTCAATTCTTCACTCTCTTTTTGGAAGTTCCCTTCATTTTTCGTTGTGGTTGATTGATTATTGAGATTGTGGAGGATTGTTGTGTTTTTAGAACTCTTTGTGGTTGTGTTGACATTGTTGAGAGTTGAATTTGTGAATTTTGGAGTGAATTGTTGGAGGTTTGATTTGAGAATTGAGGGTGGAATTGTTGTTTGACTTACTTGGGTTGTCTTGGTGAGATTTGTGGTTGTTTTGCAATGGTAAGAAAGCATGGTCGTACCCAAGGTTCCAATGAGCCTGAGGCTCATGAGGAACCTGCTGCTAGTGAGGTGATGATTGACACTATGGGGTTGACTGAACTCAATAGGGAGCAAAAGGTGACTTGGAGAAATCTTTGTCGATCCAACGAGTGGTCCAGTGTACCAAGTTTATTGACACTACTTTCTTGGCTCAGTTGGGCTTTTAGATGGATTTAGAGAGATGATGGGTAGAGCTGGATTATTGGGCATGCTTAGATTATACACCTCGCACTTATAAGAGGTGTGTTTATGAATTTTTATCCACTCTCACCTTGGTGAAGCATAGGGGAGAAACCCGTATTCGGTTTAGGATGCATGACCGAGTGCGTGATATTTCTATGAGCCAAGTTAGAGAGGCTTTTGGTTGGGTCGCTCCCTCCAGCGACAACCCTTTTGTCCCCATGGGTTTCCGTCTGAGGAGGTTGGTGTCTTTTGGTATCGCATTTCTGGATTACCCCTTAGCAGTGGTGGTGAGAAGATTAGTAGTATCCGTCACCCTGGTCTACGCATGGCTGCTTACTTCCTAGGCATGACTATCTTCTGCAAGGGTGAGACGGGGAAATTGAACCAATTAGAGATGTGCTATCTTCGTTCCTTGCTTCCTGGTAGTGTTGGTATACCGGATTGGGCCGACCTTTGGCTCAAGTCTTGCATTGATGTGCGAACCAAATTGGGTGGTCACCTAAGCATGGGAGGTATGATTACACATTTGATTACACGGTTGGGATATCCTCCTAATAATGCTTGTGACCTGGTGGCTGATAAGTTTCTCTTGTTTAATGGCCGCACATTGTTGAAAATGAACATGTTGAAGAGCTCTGATGGTCCCCCATTTCAGATACACTGTGGTGATGGTTTTATCTTCCTTCCTTGGGCGAATTTTCCTTTTGGCCCCACGGTGGCCGATTTCTTTATTAGGCCCGAGGTAGGCGGTGGGATTTTGGATGATATGGATGAGGATGAGGAAGGTGATGGGGATTATGATATGGAGATGGAGCAAGGAGAAGGAAATAGGCTTTCCTCTATCGAGGAACAGTTGCAGGCTCTTACTCTCCAGGGTAATGCTACCATGGGCTACATGAGGCATTTAGATGCTTTCTTTCAGCAGCAGTATGGTGGTAGCTATGTTCCATATGGTGATTTCCCTGGAGGAGCATCTGGCTCCGGTGCTTCCGGTAGCGGTGGGCATTTATGGTGATCCCTAGAGGTTTGTTTCTCCCTTTTGCTTGATCTTTTGATTTTCTTACACATTGGGGACAATGTGTCCTTTAAGCATAGGGGAGAGGAGTTGTTGATGATGTGTTTATAATGTAAATATTTGTTTTCATTTCGTAAGTTCAAAGAAAGAAAAAAAAAGAAAAAAAAACAACAAAAAAATGAGAGATGAAAACCAAATAAAAAAAAATATGAGTGGCTAGGTGAAAACCCGGAAGGGCGCCTAGGCAAAAGGAGAGGACTCATGTCATTATTTTTCGGAGTGGTGGCATATGAAGGGTGTTTGAAGCGGCGTTTGGGTAGGTCACTCATTGTTGAAATAAGGAGGTTGTGGTTTAGATGGTGGTAGGTTAGAAACCTCTTGTTTTTCATCTTGGAGCCATAAGGGGAGTCGGAGGTTTCTTAAGAGGTAAGTCTTGGTTTGATGGTGTTATTCCGAACCAAGGCTTTGTTTTGAGGGAGTAGTGTGTGAGTTGAGCTTGGGGGATTAGGACATGTTAGCTCCCTTGCTCTTTGGTTTGTTGTGTAGTTAGCTTGGGTGTGTTGAGGTCATTTCCACCCCAAGTTAACTATCTTTGTGGATTTGGAGCGATAAGATGGCTAGAGTTTTGGTGCGTTGAGGTTACTTCCGCTCAAACTTTAGCTAGTTGCGATTCATCATTTATTCGCTTTTGATTGGAGTAGTGGTGTTAGGATTGGATTTTTGTGTGAATTTCTCCTGCTTTTCTTGATAGACCTTGGAGATAGAAAGGAGTTAGGATTTTACTCGAGGACGAGTAAAGGTCTAAGCATGGGGGAATTTGATATGCCATGTTCATATGGCATTTTTCAGTACTTATTTGGCTATTTTTGTGTGGTCTTGAACATATTTTGGTATGATTTTGTACTCTTTCTCATCAATTGGTATTTGAGTTCTTTATTTTCTTTTATGTTGATGAGAGGGTCCAATTGTAATAATGTGCTATTGAAGAAAATGCCAAGTCAACAAAGTGCATTTAAGTGGCAAGGAAATAAAAATGGGAAGAATTTGTTAATCAATTGAGGAAGCATCCAAGGAAAGAAGGAGAAATTTGTACCGGCAGCCTCCGCGGTCGCGGGGCTAGGGACCGCGGTCGCGGCGAATTTTGGAGGAAAATCACAAGAATTCGTCGTGAGCTACTCCGCGACTTCACCGCGGTCGCGGACCACCTCCGCGGGCGCGGACCTATTCTCCGCGGTCGCGGACCTATTCTCCACGGTCGCGGACCCCTGTAGTAAGGAAACGACGCTTCGTTTCCTCTGTTTTGCGGATTAAAACATTAGTTAGTTTTTGGTGTTGTTATTCAGTTTTTATCATCTGTTTTTTTTAGAGAGAACAATTGAAAGAAAAATAGTAGTGATTATTTTGGATTATGAGGAACTAATTTCCTAACTTGGTAAATCAATTGGAGCAACCTCTTCATCCATTTTGTGAGTTCAATCTTTTCCTTTTATTTGCTTGAATGTTTGATGATTCTTCGTATTCTTTATGCTAGATTGTTTTGTACTTTGAGTTAATCTGATCATTTAACTTGTGGTTTCTTTACAATCTTTGCTATCTAGATAATTGTCTGCTTTGAGATTATCTAGAATTGGTAGTTTTGTGCTCAATTGTCACATGCTTTTGGATAGTTGTGCACAAGAAGAATCATCTCATAAACTTGTGTTTGACCGCTTGTGTGAATGCAAGTTTATCCTATTGACATCTCCTTAGTTGTTTTTTAAATTTTTAATTGAATCTAGAATGCTTGGACTAGGTTGTTAAACCGTTAAAGATTGGATTAGAGCGCTCGCTTAATCTTACCACTAAGTTAGAGGAGATTGAATCTGTTGATTCGCAATAGGTCATTCAAGTAATTATAGGAATTGAGTTGTTCTATGATCAAAGTTTGAATTGGTTGTTAAGATTTATTGCCAAGTATTTGTCTATTATTGATTGTCGTTTGCTTAGTCTTTCTTAGTTATACTTTTAAGTGAAACCCCCCCCCATTGTTACCACAACACACGTTTAACCTTGCCAAACCCTTCTTCTCCGTGTATTCGAACCTTACTTCCTTATTCTACGTTTGTGTAGGGTAATATTGATTTATTTGCGCGTTAGCCGATACGACTTAGGCCTCGCCATAAGACGAATTTGTGATTTTGATTAGATAAAGGAAAATTTCTATATCTCGAATTTTCACCATTTGTATCTAAATTTTGTGGTGATTACTTAAAGCACTTGACAAAAAGAATTTTAGTGTATTTGAGATTTCTGATGATACTCAAAAGCTTTGCCACCCCCTCCCCCGAGATTATGATATAGTATGCCAGTATGCATGGCTTGCTTCAAGTATTTCTGTAGAAAGGATTTAAGAAGCAAAAAGCTATTGCTAAAACCAATACCCCAAAATTGTAAATTGCGGAATATTTTATGTAGTGTACATCTATTTAACCTTGTCATTCCATGTTAGAAAAAGTTTGTAACAACCCGGATCTATGACCAACCTAATTAACACCTAAATGCAGAGGAAAACCTAATCCGAGCTATTACCATTTTTTTCCAATAATCTACTTCTAAGCAAATACTTCCAATTTCAAGCCTTTTCGAAACTATTTCAAAATGCTTCGAAGGTAAATCGAACTTTCAAACTTAATCAAATGAATACTCTTTTCTTTTAAAAAGTAAAAAAAAAAATGTTGACTTTATCTAATAAAACCAAACCAAATAGTCTCGCCTTAACAATCCAAAATCCTATGATAACTTAATAGTAAAAAAAAAATGTTGACTTTATTTAATAAAATATGGTTCAAATTTTGGGGTTGTTACAAAGTTCCATAAGTTCGTGTATGTGAGACCCTGCCTTAATTATTTTCTGTCTTTTGGTTATAAGTGGGATTTGCATATTGATTTTGTGGAACGAATTAGACAGTTAGTGGTGATCGTAATATATTTTTTCCTTAATATTTTCTTATGCTCTATTTTACTTTGTGCAGAGACTTCTTGCTCGATTTGGTCCACAATTTTCAGCAGTTTCTCTTGTAGCCTTGTTCAGATATATAATGGCTACTCCATCAAAGTCGAATGCTGCCAACACAAACAAGAATAGGCGATGAAGCTGCAAGTCCAATGAGATACAAAACGACTAACTGTTTTCGGCTCTCTCACTAGGGGGAAAAAAAAAAGAAAGGGCTGCGCTGGAAGGGATGCGTATTCTTGATTACGCAGTCCTTCTTTATTGTAGGGCTGCGGTTTTAAATAAAACGCAGCCCTTCTCTACAGTAGGGCTGCGTTTTTTAGGCAAGCGCAACCCCTTACAGTTAGAAGGGATGCGTTTTTTAGACAAGCGCAGCCCTTTATGGGCTTTTTTATTTTATTTGAAAAGAAGCGCGCATTGGGCTTAAAATGTTAAGCGGGCTAGGGTTTATTTCTCACTCCCTCCTTCCTCCCTCTCCTCCTCTCTCACGTTAATGTTAAGCGGCACAATAATTCTCTCTCCTCTCTCACAATCTCATTCTCTCTCTCCTCTCTCACGTTAGAATTGATTCTCTCTCTCCTCTCTTCACTCATTCTCTCTCTTTCTCACCGTCCCTCCCTCACGCCATCAGATAGCCTTCCTCCTCTCCTAAATCTCAACAACGCCGCCTGACCATTGCGACGCCTAGCTCTATGTGCAGCAACATTGCGACGCCACCTCCTCCTCAAACCGTCGGTCGTCAAACTCCTTCTGAATATATGAAAGGAATTGCTACTGTCGCAACACTCGCTCGACGCAACAAATCCACCGACGGCTTCCTCCCTCGTTCGTTCGTTCAGATCTCCATCAACACTCGTTTTTTTAGTTTCTATTTTTCGTTTTTTTAGTTTCTGTTTTTTCATTTTTTTGTTTTTTAGTTTCTGTTTTTTTTTTTAGTTTATGTGTTCGGTTCTTCGTTTTTTTAGTTTCTGATTTTGGTTTTTTTTAGTTTATGTTTTTCATTTTTTTGTTTTTTAGAAAGTGAGAATGTCAATGTGAAAGCCAGCGTCTTACCAGATGGCACTGGAGTTCCAGAAAATTTTAGGTGTACTCGAGTGTGGGTTTGGGTTGATTGTGGTGAAATTGTTATTCGTCCTCCTACCATTGGTTAAGTTATATGTACAAATTAAACATATTTGTAATCTTTCGCTCAAGTTTAGCTACCAGCATGAAGCATCTATCGAATTCAATCATGTATTTCAATTATAACTAATAATTTAATGATGTTTAGAGCCTTCGATTTTAATAATTTTTTTTTTATTTTTTTGGGGTCCAAAAGGGCTGCAATTTTGAGCTAAAACCGCATTCCTTCTAAGTTAAAAGGGTTGCATTTTTGACAAAAACGCAACCCTTTTACACATGACGGGCTGCGTTTTTAGTCCAAAAAACGCAACCCTTTTACACATGACGGGCTGCGTTTTTTGTTAAAAACGCAACCCTTCCTTGTGAAGGGCTGCGGTTAACCGCAGCCCTTCCTTTAAAGTGAAGGGCTGCTATGGAAAGGACTGCTGTCAGAATACCAGCCCTAAGGGCCTTTTTTAGCGCAGCTCTTCCTTATTTTTCCACTAGTGTCTCCAGCTAGCATCTCCATTCTCCTCTTGTTAAGAATCCTTGAAGATAACAAGCACTAATCAGTCTAGCTCTGCGACTTGCTATTTTGTAATCAAAATCGAAGTTTCATTTTTGTATCTATTCCATATGTCCTCAAGATAGAATTTTTCTTTAACTTCTTCAGAGAGTTAGTTAAATCCAGAACTATCAAGGGCTGTTCTTATCTTGAAAGATGCCCCAGAGTTTGGTTGAATACATGCTCGAATGTTTTTGTTTGCATTTTACCTTGTCGTTTCCAAATGTTCTTTTTGAGGTTTCTTCGCATGATTTCAGTGGTTCGTTTGGTTGGCGGTAATATATTGGTGGTAATCGTAACTTTGTGAAATAAGACTCATGCCAATGTATATTGTGTTGTTTGGTAGTTCCCAAATCCTTTTTACTTCATTGAATACAATTATTATCCATTACCATTGTCAGATTTGGTATTAAGGAAATTTCTGAAGAAAATTACTATTTCATGATAAGGGTAAAAGGATAATGTTCCATCATCATGAGTTTGGTTTGAGACTTTGTTCGCAAAAATTGTATACTTTCTCCATTTTAAAATAATTCCATTTTAAAATCAATGAAACAATAGGAGAAGCACAATAATCAAGGAGAGGAGAAATTGAGAGGAATAATAAGATGGACCATGTATGCTAAATAAAGTAATGTTGTATTTATTTTGAAATTTTTGAAAATGATAAATTTGTACTTGTATTAGAATGAAGTAAATATGAACTAATTGCAAAATTTTATAGTAAATGATATATATATTGTCTAACTAGGCATTACTTAAACAAAAACATACTAGAAATACTAAAATATAAAGAAAGGTAGCCTATAAGAAAATTTTCTCCATAATCCTATTTTTTGTTTTCTTATGTCTTATTAAATCCATCCTTCTTTATCTTTATTTGGACATCGAAAATTACTCCCTTGTTTTCTTGTATCTTATAAAATCCATCCTTCTTTATCTTTATTTGGACATCGAAAATTACACCCTCCCCCTTTCCTTCTTGTTTCTTATTTCATCTTTCGTGTATCACTAAGTTTTTCGTTTACTTTTCATCAGCTCTCTAACTCTCTTGCCCTTACTCTCTTTCTCTCTTTACTTTGCCCTGAATAGTGTGGTCTAGATATTATAGCCATGTTAAATATAGGATACATGTTCGTACAAGTAGTAGTGAGAAGGGGATAAAAATCCAAAGCAATGGAAAAAATAACTTGATTATCATCATTATTATGTAGCTTAGTTAGTTACAAGCGTTTAGTCTTGGCCACTTAACGATGTCATGGGACCTGGCTAATTATATGGACATCTATATATTATAATATTTCGTATAAAAAATTCATAATTGATTTTTTTTATTTAAGTTTTCTTGGTTTTATTGACCTTTATTGTATTTTTTTATATGAAATGATCACATATATTGTTATGTGCCTCAATAGTTAAGCATTTATAATGTTAAAACTTGAGGGTCCAAGGTTTATTGAATGACTATTGAGCATACCACGTGGCACATAAACTTTCTTAGAAAGTTCTAATATATTGTATGGATGTAGATTTTAAGATTAGCATATAAATTTGGATTTTAGTTAAAAATAAAAGATGTGGTTTGATAGAAGAATGATGATACCATCTAAAGCATCATGGGATCAAAACTTTGATTGTTCCCACATGTTTTGATAATGGTTATAGATAAACCAGTTGTTAATTAAATGATCCTAATTTCAGGATTTTGTTGCGAAATTAAGATAGGCACAACCTTTAGATAGAGTTTCAACATATGTGAAAAGCACACCTATCCAACTGTAGTAATTTTACTCACGAAAATCTTAATACCCAATGATAAGTGGTAACTTATTTAGTAATTTTTTTCCGTTTTCTTAAAATATCACTTTCTCTCTCTTCCACCTCATTTATAGTCAACTTACAAATTTTTACATGACCAACCACTCCCGGTCGTAGCTCATTATTATTTTTGTGCCCATGGTCACATTCTCCTTTATTTTTTTACTGACGTATATCAATTTAATAACTAAAAGTCATGCGGTATCTATAATAGACATTACATTCAAATAATACAAGACTACTGAAACAAATAATTTCCTTCTTTCAAAATATTAAGATAGATAAATTTGAGATTGAACATTTTTGCATAACCTATTTGTACAAGTGTGGGAATAATTGTGTGTTAACCTGTTGTAGGTTAACCTGACATTCAATATATATAGTATTTATATTACAGACCTATGACTAGTAAAGTACCATTCTACCCTTTACAATATAATATTATCCCTTTACATATAATATTATCCAATACACCCCCTCAATCTTTACGGGGTGAAACAACGGATAGATTGGTGCGATGATTAGTAAATAAGTCAGTAGATAGGCCTTTAGTAAAAATGTCTGGAACCTGAGACTGAGTAGGAACATGTCGAACAATAAGACCTCCCTTGGCAACCATTTCTCGAACAAAGTGATAGTCAACATCGATATGTTTGCTACGATCATGATGAACTGGATTAGCAGTGAGATAAGTAGCAGAGACATTGTCGCAATAGACAATCACAGGACGACGGAGAAAATGGCCAATGTCAGTAAGAAGTTGCTTGAGCCAAATAGTTTCTGCAGTTGTGTAGGCAACTGCCCTGTATTCAGCTTCAGTGGAGGATTTGAAGAAAGTACGTTGCTTTTTAGAACGCCAGGAAATTAAATTCTTCCCAAGAAAAACAGCATATCCAGTAGTAGAACGTTGTGTGTCAGGACATCCTGCCCAATCTGCATCAGAATAGGCAATAACAACAGTAGGAGAATTGCTGCTATATAAATATAATCCATAATCCAGAGTGCCCTGCAGATATCTGAAAATTCTTTTCACAACATGAAGGTGAGTAGTACGAGGAGCATGCATAAACTGAGACACCATATTAACAGCATAAGCAATATCAGGACGAGTCATAGTTAAGTACTGCAATGCACCAACCATACTACGATAATCTGTGGGATCAGCAAGAAGTTCTCCATCAAGCAGAGACAATGTTACTCTAGAGACAACACGAGTGGTAACTGGTTTAATAGTATGAAGATGGAATTTACGTAGTAAATCTGAGACATACTTATGTTGAGACAAAAATAAACCAGAGGGAGTACGCACAACCTACACACCTAAGAAATAAGAAGATCCCCTAAATCCTTCATAGCAAACTGAGAAGAAAGAACATAAATGAATTTGGCAACAAGCGGAGGACTACTACCAGTAAGGACAATGTCATCAACATATAAGAGAAGAATAATGAGATGACCACTATATTTCAGAGTAAACATAGAAGTGTCACAACTGCTGCACTTGAAACCATAGATAAAAGGAAGTTGCTAAACCGAGAAAACCAAGCTCTAGGAGCTTGTTTCAAACCATAAATGGACTTACGAAGACGACAAATATGAGTAGGTTTAGATGGATGAATAAAACCAGGAGGTTGACGCATATAAACCTCTTCATTTAGAAAACCATGAAGAAACGCATTTTTGACATCTAACTGACGAATAGACCATTTAAGAGAAGCAGCAATAGTAAGCACCAAACGAACAGTAGTAGGTTTAACAACAGGACTAAAGGTTTCAAAGTAATCAATACCTGCCTGCTGATGATTGCCAAAAACCATAAGTCTGGCTTTGAACCGCCCACAGAACCATCAGAATGATATTTAATCATGTAAACCCACTTACAACCAAGTAAATTCTTATCATAGTTGCGAGGTACAAACTCCCATGTGTCATTTTTAATTAAAGCATTATATTCATCTAACATAGCTTGACGCCAACGTGAGTCTTTAGAAGCTTGTTTAAAATTAGTAGGTTCAGACTCTACAATTTCAGTGTTTAAGTTCATTAAGACACGAGGCTTAGACACACCATCTTTAAGGCGAGTAACCATAGGATGTTTATTAGAAATAATGGGAGAGGGGAGACCAGGGGAAGACGAGATGGGAGAGGCCGAAGCAGGCGAGGCTGCCGAGGCACGCACAACAGTTGGTGAGACAGACGTAAGGGACAGACTCGGCACAGTCGGCGTACGAGGGCTGGGCGAGGCAGCATGGATGCGAGGAGGAGTGGGGAGCGACGAGGGCATAGTGGGAAGGGAGGTAGCGCACGAAGGAGGAGAGCCAACAGCTGCTGGGTCCTCAACACTAGCCGACACGGGGACGGGGGAGCCACGATGGGTGAGGAAGTGTGCGGGGCAGCAGAGCTGCGGGCGGGGGGTTGGCCAAGGCGACTCGAGACACAGGAATCAAGGAACTGTCAGGGGCAACGTTAGTAATAGGCCAGCCAGCAGACAAGACATGAGGAGACGTGTAAGGCTCAAGAGAGGCAGGACCAACCAAAGCACGATATGGAAATTTATGTTCATGAAAAAGAACATGACGACTAGTGTAGACTTTCTTGGTAGTAGGATCAAAATATCGATACCCTTTATATTCCAATGCATATCCAATAAAAACACAAGTTTTAGATTTAGGTTGCAGTTTGTGATTTTTAGAGTTCAGGAACAAAGGAAACATTCACATCCAAATGTTTTCAAAAATTGATAGGAAGGAGGACGATAAATAATTTTTCAAAAGGTGAAACACCCCCTAAAACCGAGCTGGGTAATCTATTGATAGTGTAAGTGGCAGTATATGATGCATCAACCCAAAATTCCGCAGGAAAGTCAGAATGAATAATCATAGTACGAGCCATTTCAATGATATGACGATGTTTGCGTTCTGCAACACCATTTTGAGCTGGAGTGTGGGGACAAGATTTTTGAAAAATTATACCATTGGCAGAAAAATGTTGAAGAAGAGGAGAATTGTCAAATTCCCTTCCTCCATCACTTTGAAATATTTTAATTTTGCAATTAAAAAGATTTTCAACCATCTTTTGAAACATAAGGAATTTTGAATAAGCTTCCGATTTTCGACGTAATGGATAAATCCAGGAATAGCGCGAAAAATCATCAACAAACACAACATAATATCGAAATAATTGATTTGACAAAACAGGAGATTGCCAAAGATCACTATGAATTTTGTATAAAGGATATGTAGAAATATGTTCAACAGAATCAAAAGGTAAACGATGTATTTTTCCTAGCTTACATCCTACACAATCATCATGAAACTTAGAGGTACATGTGATGTATTTATTTGAACATAAGTTTCCTATAATGCTAGAAGATGTATGACCCAGACGAGCATGCCACACGTCACCCGACTCCTTAGTGGCTAGGAAAGCAGGAACTGAAGGCTCAGGAGGGACAATGCTGGGCTGTAAAGGGTAGACACCTTGCTTACTGGTTCCCTGAAGCAGAACTTCCCCCGTTATCTGGTCCTTAACATAAACATACAGAATTTTTATCAAAACTCACCACACAATCATTTTCATGACACAACTTGTTAACTGATAATAAATTATGTTTTAAAGTAGGGACATGATAGACAGATGATAAACGGAGGGGACGACTTGCAGTTTTTAAAATTAAATTTCCAGTACTTTTAATTGGGAGTAAGGTACCATTACCAACTACAACAGAACTAGACCCAGTATAAGGAGTTTTAATAGAGAACGTACCATCCTGAGAAGTCATGTGGGATGCAGCTCCCGAATCCGGGTACTAGACAGAGTCATTAGTTTCACCACCAACAGACAGTGCAGCTAAGGCTCGAGTGACACTTTCGGAGGAGGAGTGAACAAAGTTATGATTGAAACGCTGGGGACAGTAGGCAGCTTGGTGACCTGGAAACCAACACAAACCACATGTATCGGAAGTAGGGCTAGATGTAACATTGTTACTATTCGATGAATTACTCCCTGCAGACGACAAATTATTAGCAATATAATCTATGCAAGGCATACTATAGGATGACAAGTTAGAAAATTTAGTTATACCATTTGAGCGTCCCCGATTACCAGTGTTGTTGTTGTTTCCTCCAGAGCCACGATTATTATTGTTTCCTCCATTCCCACCATTATTACCCCGAGCATTGTTGCCCCCACGATTATTATTACCACCTCTGTTTCTGTTATTCCTTCCCCAATTTCGCCCTCCAGAATTAGTCTGGGAGGAGGAATTTGAACCAGTACCAGTAGTTTTAACGGCAAGTAAGGCATGATGGGATGATGTATCAGATGCATCCTTAGAATTTATCAATCTCTGTTCATGCAGTAGCAACTTGGGACGCAAATCATCAAAACTAATGGGGAACGGATAATGGAGGAGGGTAGTAACTATATGATCGTACTCAGAATCACGATCTAGGCCAAAAAGAGTATACTGCACTAAATCCTGGTTCGACACAGGACACTGAATAGCAGCAAGGGAATCAACAATCACCTTAATTTCTCGTAAATACCCATCATTGTCTGAGAAGCAGTCTTTTTAATCCGAGTTAAACGTCCATTTAATTCCATAGATCTGGCCTTACTAGCATGCATAAATCTAGTTTGTAAACGAGTCCAAATTTCCACAGAGGTAGATAAATCATGCACATCTACAAAAACATCCCTAGACAGTGTGGCAAAAATCCATGATTTTATTTGTTGATCCACACGCAAATATTCATAGAACTGATTATTAGGAATAGAGACACCATGTTCATCAAGAACAGTTGCAGGGGGAATCATAGCAGAACCATCAACCATACCAAGCAGATTATGGGAAAGTAATAAACAAGTAATTTGAGTTTTCCATAATAAATAATCTTCAGGAGAAGAAAGAGTAATCGTTACCAAATTACTAAGATTAGGGGCCGAAATCTGTGGAAGACCGAATGAAGGCGGTACATTGGCATGGTATGGGTGGCCGGAATATGCTGTCGCCGGCGATGAAGGGATGAACGACATGGTGGTGGCGTTGTACGGGAGGCCGTGAGTTTGCGCCGGCATAGAGAAGGAGGCTGTCGGTGGAGCTGTGGTGAATGTGCCGAACCCAGGTGGAAACCGTGGTGGCGTGCGGGTCGACGTTGACGGCGAGGAGGCGGAGTAGTTCGCCTGAGAGGAGCCGGAGGAGTGCGTCGAGGCACTGGCAGCAAAGATAGGCTGCGAAAAGAAGGAGCCAGCAGAGGGCTGGGTCGCGACAGCCGCGGCGAAGGCCGGTGCGGCGTTGGGCGGCGCCGACGAGATAGTCGGGGCGACGGAACTGGCTGCCGGAAGGGGGGTCGTGAAGGCAGCAGAAGGCGACGGAAATTCCATAGCCCAGGAGCAGTTCCGGTGAAAAAAAAAAACGTGGTTTTGGTTTGTTTTGTCGTTTAGCGTGAAACCAAAACTGCAAGAGAAGAATTCCGGGAAAAAATTGCGGCGGTTGGGAATTGTTTTTGTTTCTTTTTTGTGTTTTTCTGTTACAAAAACCTAGGCTCTTGATACCATGTACAAGTGTGGGAATAATTGTGTGTTAATCTGTTGTAGGTTAACCTGGCATTCAATATATATAGTTTTTATATTACAGACCTATGACTAGTAAAGTACCGTTCTACCCTTTACAATATAATATTATCCCTTTACATATAATATTATCCAATACTATTAACATATCACTCCTAACCCAAATTGAGTGAGGACTTTGATCTAACTCGCGGTGCAACCCAAATCTTGCGAAATCCATAAGCAAAAATAAGCTTCTTAACCCTAAAATGAAATTAAAAATAGTTGTCTTAAGCTGGAAAGAAAGTGAATCAAGCTTTTCTAGGTTGAGATTTGGGTATAGTACTCAAAGTATCAAACAAGGCTTAACCTAGGTAGTGATAATTGTTTGGATTCATGACTTCGAATTTACAAAATCAAACCATAGTAAGGGTTCTTTGGAAGTGAAATTTCCCTTATCACTGATTCCTCTCACTACAACTTTTATCATACTATGGTACACCCTGATGCTAATTCTTTTGCTCACAAAATATACACAAAAGGGAAAGCTGCAAATGAGCGAAAATTAGTTTTTGGTGTACAATGCACATAGTACACCCACATATATGATAAAATGCGCTTTCCTCTCACTCCCAATGAGTCTGACGTGCAAAACTGGCAGGATCTATACAAATATATTAAAAGACATTCCTATCAAAGAAACAACATCACATGTTACTCTTCTCAAGCTTCTAATGTAATTCATAGGTTTATAATCTCATTTTAAAATATTAACAATGTGTAGCTACCATGATTTTCGAACACATGACCTCTAAAATGATGATATGTGAGATTTTAACCATTAATCTACTACAATTTCAATGCTTAATATTTCAAAGTAAAACATAATAAAGTCTTATAATTATATGTAATTATAAAGACATAGACAAACTTTTTGATTTCTAACATTTTAATTAAGTAATAAATTCTCATACCCTAATTTGATTAAATTGTTATTTTCATCCCTAATTCTTTATATTTTTTTTAAACACTTATCATGTCGTAACAATGTCCATTTTCATATTCGCACTAGACACAATATTACGAAAATCTAATAAAATCAATTATGAAATTTATGAATAATATATTTGATAATTTTAAGTTTATAACTGACCTAGGACATCGTCCGGGATAAAATATTAGTTTAATTTATAAGAGGTATCAGTTCAATACAATCCTTTTTTTTTATTTTTTTTGAAAGGCAATACAATCCTCTTCTTACATAATAAAGATAACAATAAAGTGTATCCAAAATTGCCTAAAAATTATGGGATTTCGACAACTAATAGAAACAATATAATTTCCTAAAACATTTCATATGTTGAACACATTAATTGCATTGTTTTCTAATAAATTTCTGGCCCCTTAAATCATACTTGTATGATAAACATTAGCCCACATAAACAATTCCAATTTCCAACCCATTCCATCATTTTATGTTGGTGTCAATTACAAAATGCAAAGAAAAGAAAATCACACTAGTAAACCAATACCTTTATTTTTATTTCTTTTGAGATCTTTATACAACAAGAATCCAATATATCATGATAAATCAACCCCAATAATAAATGTTTGTACTTAAAAAATTGAAAAAGAAACACAAAAAGGGAAAACGAAAAATCAAAATGCGAAAGGATTGGCTTTTCTCCTCCCTCTTCCTTTGTGTCAAGCAGCCAAGTTGACCATCATTCTCATTTCTCTGCCACCCTCCTTCGTCCCGCCCACCTTCTCCCCTCATTTTCTCTCTCCTCTTCATACACCATTGCAGAACAAATTTTCCTTCTTCCAGATCTTTAATTTCTTCCATTTTCACCTTCATTTTTGAGAGATCTCATCATTTATAGATCAATACTCTCAATTTTATAATAATAAAAAGATGATTACGATTCCATATTTGACTGCATTAACCACCTACTTCAGCTATGGATTGTTGTTTGCGTTTGGTCAGTTGCGGGATTTTTTTCGTAAAATCTTCGATTGGTGGACTTCAGGCAGTCTTCAGGTTTTTTTTTTTTTTTTTTTTTTACCTTTTTATTTTTGAATCTTCAGCTTTTTAATTCGGCTTTAATTTCTAATTTTGGATTTTTAGGGTTATGCGCCGATTTGCTTAGGTCTTGAAGATTTTTATATTCGTCGTCTTTATCTTCGGATTCAGGTAATTTCGAAGCTTATGATTGCTTTCAATTTTCTTATTTGATTTGTACTTTGTCATGTTAGCATGCTTAGTTTTATACATATAGTTAGGCTGTTTTGAATTATTTGAATTTGAAAGAGTGAAGTTGGTAAAACAATCATAAGCGTAAAGATCGATTCGATGGAATCGAGCAATATGTCCTGTTTATCTGCTTATATGTTAGTAGTCATTTGAGTTTGTTGATGATTGACAACTTAGGAATAGTTCTGATTAATTTAAGAGCATCGAGTGGATAGATTTTGAAAAATTAACTTATAGTTCAGTAATTACTCGTGGAGGGCGGCTTAATTCGTAACTGTTAAACAAGGAGTTTTTTGGAACCAATGGGGGAAATTGTGGGGGGAGAGGGTTGAGGAGAGTGTTAAAAGTTTCAGGGTATTTTGGATAGTTTGCTCCAAGTTTTGTTAGAGTATTCTGTTCATAGCTATTTCGAACATTAGGAACCGGGCATTCCTCTCCGTTAGTATGCCCTGATGTGATGAAAGAATATATTTTTCCGACACCATTCTCTTGCAACATCGTAATCATTAATTTTTTGCTGTTCCTTATTTATTTATATCTTGTTTATTCGTCAAAGTTTTGCGTCATAACCTTGCCATTCTTTTACTGGAATCATTTAGTCTATGTATAAGTTGTATGTGCGGGTGAAATACAAGTATACATACGAATGATACGATAAATAGAAGGGTATATAGTGCATCTTAGAAAACAATGTTTTTGAATCTTGTCTTGATTTTTATGAGGGAGGGTGCAAGATGGAGGAATGACACTGAACATTCTTTTGGGGCAATTGATTGGTTCTATGTGTTTCTTCCCTTTCTTTGATAGGAAACAAACATGTGAATATTTTCAAACTCTATCTTTTAGTAGTTTCACACTGCATATCTTTTAGTGAATGTAAACATAGTGTAATATTGGGCATTTTAGGTACCCCCCTATATGGTTCTAATATCTTTTCCTACTACATTGGCCATTATCCGTGCTATCTGTAGGACTGCTTTGAGCGGCCAATCGCAAGTGCTCCTGATGCCTGGTTTGATATGGTGGAGCGGTATTCCAATGATCATAACAAGACTTTAAAGTATGTTTTAGTTGTGTGATTTTTAGCTTTATGATATTGTTTATTTCTTAAATAAGGTTTGAAGACCCCTGCAAGTTGGTGGTGGTGGGTGGGTGGGTTGGGGGGGGGGGAACCCTCTTGCAAGTGGTGAGACTCGATCCTAGAACTTCGGGATCGGAGGTGATGCCAATACACTAGGCTATCACTTGTTGCCCGCTTTATGATGTTGTTTTGCTTTCTTGTATTTATTATCTTTTTATAGCTTGTTTATTCTTGGATGTTCCAAAATCCTTTTAATAATTTGTTACCAATCAATTCAAGCTTTGATCGTGCAGACGAACTGATAAAGTTAAGCGTTGTCTTAACTTGGGCTCGTACAATTACCTTGGATTTGCTGCAGCAGATGAGTATTGCACACCTCGTGTGATTGAATCACTGAAGCTGTTTTCTGCCAGCACCTGTAGCCCTCGTGTCGATGGAGGTGTGCCCATATTAACTTTAAGATGCTTTCTTACTTTTAAAGGAAATTATGTATGATGTCTATGGTAATGGATATTAACTAAGGTTTACTATATTGCGCATACAGGTACTACTATACTGCACAGTGAACTAGATGAGTGTGTTGCAAAATTTGTTGGCAAGCCAGCCGCCTTAGTTTTTGGAATGGGATATGTTACAAATTCTGCTATTATTCCGGTCCTGGTTGGGAAGGTACTTGCAACTAATCTTTTGGAAAAGTACTTTATGAATTTTTTTAGATGATGGGGAATAAAATGTGCAAGCATATCAAGGAACCTGAATATTTTTCTCTCTTGATGGTCAACAACAGGGTGGGTTGATTATTAGTGATTCTTTGAATCACAGCTCCATTGTCAATGGCGCTCGTGGATCAGGGGCTACCATTAGAGTTTTCCAACATAACAGTGAGTTGTTCAAGTGATATGCTTATTTTGTTGCGATAGAATATAGAAGACTCCAGTTTCCTCATCGCCCCCTCCCCCTGGGAAACACTGAAGTGAAGATTTTAAAAACTAAATGATGTATGCGTAAATCTTTTGATCGATCTCTCCTAACTGACTAGCTCTTCTGTTTCATCTAGCTCCATCTCACTTGGAGAAAGTTCTGAGAGAACAAATTGCTGAGGGTCAACCTAGGACACACAGACCATGGAAGAAAATCATTGTTGTTGTTGAGGGTATATATAGTATGGAGGGGGAGCTTTGCAATCTTCCTGAGATTGTTGCAATATGCAAAAAATACAAGGTATGACACCTTTGCATAATCTGTTCTAGCTTTATGATAAGTTTCAATTTTCTTGTGTCTGCTTTTGTTTGAGGGAGGGGAACAGGGAAAGGTCTGAATCCTTATAAAAGTTTCTATACGTGATATGTGGTATTTGACTATCACTATGCGATAAAGTACACCTGGTAAACTTCAATTTCCTGAACTTGATTGAAAGTACCCAACAAAATGCGATGACCACAAGGCACAATTGAAGACATGTAAATTGAGTTTGGATGTGATCTAACCATTGTCGTATCAAGAAGCTATCTGATGTATCTAGTAGTATTAGATGCATCATCGTAAATTGAAATTGACATGACTACACAAGAACATACAGATTAAACCTGGATCGCCTATTTTAGTGATTAGTGGTGCTTCTTTGTTTGTTCAGCTGCAATAAGGGCAAACAGTCTAGAAGACATGTTACAGATGCACATCCTTAAGTTCAAATAACAAATTAGGACTAAGGAGTGACACCACCGTGCTCTTTTTGTTTGATTTGAGAGACTGGGAGAGGCCCATGCATATGTTTCCAGTTCCAGATCTAGCAGCGGAGAGGTCGGGTGAGCCTCCATCAAATGCTAGTGCATTATGCAAAGTTAGCGTTTGCTTTTTATTATATATTCCTATCTTCTATTGCAGCACTTGGTTTTTGGCACACAAATTAAGGAGGCTATGTAAGAGGAGAGAGATAGAAAGAGATTAAAAGTGGGACTCATGTGATATGAATATAGGCTAGAGATAGAGAGACTTTTAGCCAAATTAAGAAATGTTGCAATAATCTTGGATTTCCATATATGGGAAATGTTGCGATAGAAAAAATGCAGAGCAAGTATAACTAACTTATCACATCCCAATTTTTATAGCAAAGCTGCAAAGGAGAAAGTTACGGCCTTTATGTGATATTAGAGTCATTTGACTCCTTACTCACTAACCTGCTTTATGTGCCTGCATAATCTGCCCTTAATTTCTTCTTTCTCTATGTATTGCTTCATAACAATTGATTCTAGATTCACCTCCTCTCACCACGTGTGAACTGCATTTGAGCATCTGCTTGTTGTGCCTTGTGAGTGTTGGTACTGTCAAGGATTGACTTGATGATAGTGCTATATGATTACCTAGTGCCTAGAAAGCCCATATTGTCTATAGAGTACATTTCGCATATGTGAAGGGTGTGAGGCTGATGTCTCTGGAGTCTAGAGTAGGAAGCTTGCCACATCTAAAATGGAGAAGTTCTCAAATTTGACAGGACAAGACATATCCATCTTATATTACTTGCTAAAAAGAAGAGGTTTTTCCCTGTTTCTTTTCTCTTTCCAGATTAAGCTTTGGTTGTCTTGCCTGACTCAGGCCAGGTCCAGGCCAGAGTTGAAAAGTTGTATGTAAGCCCTGTCAGTCCATGCATGGTTGTTCAATCTTGGGTCTCCTTGAGATCAAGGGAAGCTATACGGGTTACTGGTTAGAATTTTGAATCGATTACATGCTCATGAAATCTTAAGAATTGCATACTTCATCTATGCTCCAATTACCTACTGGTGATACATACAGTACTGCTTCTCAGTAGGGGACCAGGTGGTGTTTATGGTTCATCCTTTTGTACCAGATATTGGTGGATCATTGTGATCAACATGACAAGTCAGGAGCGTAGCTCCTTGCTGAGTGATACACAGTGTGTTCAGTAGCTCAGTGCTACTTAAAAGCTCAGGCTTTGAATTCTGTTATAAGTATTTTAGACTGTGTCTGGCAGTTTACCGATGAATATTGCGTTGAAATATGTATTACATTTCAGATTTTCTGATAAATATCTAGCAGTTTAGTGCATGATGACAAAAAGCTTTACTTAGATCCTCTCTTTATGGGGAAAATGAAAACCTTAACTTTCTCAAGCAATATTGTTGTCCAAAAATCTGAGCAGCATTTCACTAGTGTTTATGCCCATCGAACTGTTGATGGATTAAACTGCCACATATTCTGCTCAGAAATTTTCAGCAGACTTTTTACACATTTGAAACTAATGTATGAGTTTACTCCCTTCCGTTTCTTTCCCCGTGGCCCCTTCGAGGTCAGATAAACTGTACTGAGTACTGATCATTTGTATTAATGTGCTAATGCAAGATGAATTGTTTGAACTTTGAAGTGATATGTATGTATCAATTTGGTCTAATTTTCTGGTGTGCAAACTCTATTCGCTAACTGATAACCAACTATATATCTTTTATATTCATGAAATAACTTAGAAGTTTATCTTCCTCGGCACATCTTGTTCTTTATTCACTTTAGCATTTTTCTCGTTATTTTAGGCGTATGTGTACTTGGATGAGGCGCACAGCATTGGAGCTGTAGGGAAAAGTGGTAGAGGTGTCTGTGAGCTCTTAGGAGTTGATACCGCTGATGTCGATATCATGATGGGAACTTTCACAAAATCATTTGGATCTTGTGGTGGTTATATTGCTGGCTCAAAGGTTCGTTTCATGCTATTTATCTATCAATGCATACATACATACATACATGCATACTTAGATAAACACACACACACACACACACACACACACACACACACACACACACACACACACACACACACACACACACACATACACACACACACACACACACACACACACACACACACACACACACACACACACACACACACACACACACACACACACATACACACACACACACACACACAGAGATTTAGGTACTGCTTTCAACCTTTAAAGTTTATGGGCTACACTAAAGTATTATCCCAAGTCTACAGATCTTTTGCTCCTGCTTTATTATGGATGCTCCCTGCCCCCTAGTGTCTTTTCTGTAATTTTTTAATTGTGCATGTTTCACACTCTCATAGCTCGTGAAATAGATTTCTTGAAGTTCATAGGTCTTCTGTCTATGAATAACATTCTTTTGCTCTGATTGAGTTGGTTAGCAACTATCATAACCAAATCATATAGTGTACACTACACATCTATGTTACTCAGACATGGATTGAGTGTCTACTCGGATACGGGTGTCCAAGTGTCCGATTCGGCTATTTTGTAGAAAAAAGTCAAGTTTTTAGTTTAAAATGAAGTATCCAAGTAAAGTGTCGTGTCGGACACGACACGACACCCCGTTTTTGAGGTAATGAAGGGTCGGAGTAACAATGCTGCCCATCTAGGAAATGTAGTTAAGACATACCTAATTCACTTATTTAAATTTTACGAACGCAATATGTTCACATTTAACTCCTTTTATATGAGTATATTCTTCTTAGCAACTTAATTGGAACTCGATTTATTCTACCGCTTGGGCACATGAAATTAAAGGGTCCGTTTGGTTTAATGGAAAACATTTTCTATAGAAAATGGTTTTTCATGGAAAATATTGTGGTGGAAAACGCGAACAAATATTAGTTTTCCTTTATGCTATGTTTGGATAGCAAGATTTCATTTCAAATCCTGGATTTGGATGAAATCTAGTGTTTGGATGGCATGGAATTTGAAATCATGGAATTTGTTCAAATTCTTATCAAAAGCTTATATTAGTAGAATTTGAAATTCAAGCTATTACCTTGTCATTTGAAATTCTCTCCCCATACATATCCCAATTTCATGAGTATTTATATCTCAACTTCACTCATTTTCTTTCTAATATTTATTTCTCTCTCCTTTAATAAACCCACACTTTTTCTCTCTCCTCCAATAAACCTCTATTTCTCTCTCCTTTATTAAACCCCCTTTACAAAACAATGATTAGGAATTGAAATACAAACTTTAAATTAAAGATTTCAATTCCATTATTTGAAATGAAATACAAGTTTCCAAACACTACCTTATTTGGTTTGATGAAAAACTATTAAGCTAAGAAGAGAAAAAAATGGAGATATTGGGAATGATAGAATGGAGAAAAATGGTATTCCTCCAATTTTGTAGAAAAATGTTTACAAAGAGATGGAAAACTCTTTTCCACTTTAGTTTTCCTTTTCAAATCTCGTCCAACCAAAAAACGGGAAATGGGGAAAATTGTTTTGCTCCAAAAAATAATTGAGCCGAAGAGAAACACAAACTCTCTCCAGGAAAAAAATTGATATTTCTATGTTGACTAATTTGTTTTTTTTGTTGTGAATGAACAAGAGATTGAGGTATTGTCTAGACGTAAAATCATGATTTTTGATATGCTTTTTCATACAAATAGCACATCTTCATCATCATCCATGTGTAACTTCTTATGATGCAGGAGCTTATTCAATATCTCAAGTATACATGTCCTGCTCATCTTTATGGGACATCAATATCACCACCAGCAGCACAACAAATTATGTCTGCTATAAAGGTTCTTCTTGGAGAGGATGGTTCGAGTAGAGGTCCGATCTCCCTTTCTCTTGTTGTGCAGTTGTTACATTGATTCAAGTAACTTGTGTTTTTTTTGTAGTTCTACGCTGACTTAGAGTATAATACACATATCAGGTGCTCAGAAGCTTGCCAGAATACGCGAAAACAGTAACTTCTTCCGGTCGGAACTGCAGAAGATGGGTTTTGAGGTCCTTGGAGATAATGACTCCCCAGTAATGCCCATAATGCTCTACAATCCATCTAAAATTCCTGCATTTTCTAGGGAGTGCCTCAGGCAAAATGTGAGCATAATTAACATGATCATTATTTGTCCTACTGCAAACAATATGCCACAATCAAGTTTGTCCTAGCTCCTAGAATGTTGGAGTTCTCATTTATGTTTTTTGCCCCATTAAATCACAGGTGGCTGTTGTTGTTGTTGGATTTCCAGCAACACCTCTTTTGTTGGCAAGGGCGCGTATATGCATATCTGCTTCTCATACGAGGGAAGACCTTGTTAGAGCTCTTGAGGTGGGTTTTGTTCCTTTTCTTTGTAGTCCTATATTGTAATATTGATATTTGATACTTCTGCAATTGTTAGATGTTTGTCAAATTCCTTTTCTAAATACCCTATAATGCTTGTGCAAGTTTCTAAACTAGACAAATTGTAAGCTATTTACACTGGTTGAAAAAAGAGAGTCGTGAAATACATCATAATGAATCATATTCGTTAAACTTTTATTGAGCTGGCCTTTTCAACTATAGAAAAATCTGGTTCATTCTGTGCTTTGTAGTAGGGTTTAACCTGCTCTAAATTAGTAATATATGTAAACATTTCAAGTTTCTTTTCTTATGGTCACTCTTGTTATATTCAGGTCATCAGCAACGTTGGTGACTTGGTGGGCATCAAGTACTTCCCTGCCGAGCCAAGGAAGGAGCATCGAGAAAATGGCATGGTGAAGCTGGATTAGGATTTTCCAATTTTGTGGTAGTGAAAAGATGAGGAGAGGTTAGGTTGAATGTTAGTGTGCAAAATATTAGTAGTAATTATTTTAGCGTCTCCAAAAGGGGAGGTATCGTATGTGCTGCATGTTCTGAAAGTTGAGCTTTGATTATTTATTCTTCTTTCTTCCCTTTTTGTCTGTAATTTCAGTATTACTGGGTTAGTCGTCTAGCCCGAATGGGGCTCTTGTTTGGAGGCTTCTTCTGTAAATATCGACTGTTGTTTATCTCATAATTACTGTTACGATAATTATAAAATTGTGCTTCCATGAGAAATGGTATTTGAGGTGTTTGTTTAATTTTTATGCCCTTTGATATTGATATTAATCTCATAATTTATAAGTATTAGATAAAGCTTCAACTACTCTAGTTAAAGAGAAGATAGCTTTGTAATGAACTTCGAGTGTCGAAACAAATAAGATGCAATTATGTACAGAGGTCCAAGCTGACATCTATATATATCTAGGTGCAGAAAATATAATCAGGAAAATTCCATTGGGATTACTCAACGTTAATAGCTTCTCAGATGCAATCACACAGCAATACAACTCAAAATGCTGGAGTTGAGAAATAATGGATTTTTATGAGCTGCAGAAAGTATAAATTATTGTCAATGATGGTTCTCTCTTTCTAGGCGATGCCTCGGGTCAGTTACAATAAATAAATATGTTATTATTTTTTATTTCATAATTTATTTTGCTATTTTTCGTATTTTTTATCCATTAAGAAATTGAAAAATTCAAGTTACAATGTGATAAGTAAAAAAATTTGAAAGCTTTGAGTCTGAAAACAATACCTTAAAACAATATTCTCTTGTAAGTTACGTAATAAGAGTGTTAAAGATGTACTCCTTCCATTTTTTTTAATTGCTACATTTTCCTTAAATGGTTGTTTCTTTTTAATTCCTATATTTTTCTTATTTGGGATACTTAGCCCACCATAAAGTAATACTTTTATATTTGTTCTTCTCTTTTTCTACCTAAAAATACTACTTTTTTTTTTACTTTTTCTCATTATTTTACATTAAATGGATCAAAAAGTACACTCCAAAAAGCTTGAAAGTGACATTGCATAAATTGTTGTGCATACAACAATGTAGCAATAGAAAAAATGAAGGGAGTATATACTTGTTAAGTCTTTTTAGTTAACTACAATTATTATAAGGCTTTATCATATTTTATTTGAAACATTAAACAACAAAGTCATAATGTATTGATGGTTAAACTCTTACTAGGAATACACATGAATATAAAGCATTGCCTTTTAATATATTTAACTAGCAATTTATGCATGCGATGCGTGCTTCACTTTTTTAGAACATATTTTATAACTTTTTTTGGGCATAAACAAAGGTAAATTTGAAGACATGTTTTTTTGGGCTACCTAATTTTGTTGATTAAGCCTATATCACTTAACGAAATCCGTCTTTTATTATTTATTTAATTTATACTTTCTTTAAGATTTTTAAAATTAAAACTGATGAGCGATAAAAAGAATGTTAAATAGATTTATTAAGGATTACTATATTTTTTTTCAACAAAGTATTTTGTTTTAATTAAATTATTTCAGTTTGTTAATTGATTGTATTTTACTTTTTGAGTTACTACTTGATTGTGTATTTATTTTTTGAGGGGACTACTTGATTGTGTATTGATTGATCAAATATTTGATTGATATCATTTTCTTTGTTAATTTTTTAGTACTATATTTGAGTTTGATTTTCTTTCATTTTCTTTTAGCAGAGTAGTTGATTTAGTAAGAGGTAATTAAGTAAATTTATTGAGGGACATCATAACTTTTTTCTCTTATATAATAGAGATAAATTGAATCAAGGATGTCTTGGTCTAATAATTAAAATTGAGGTGATGTGAACGATAGATCACATGTTCAATTCTCCCAATGAATTTTTACCCCTTATTTGAAAGTTAACCATAACAAGAAAGCCACGGACCCGCCGATCTACAACCAATTCAATCGTGAAAGCTCCTCTCTTCCTCCTTCATTCTTCCATCAAAAGATCAAAGAAACAGTTTTCTTGTGCCTTCTAATTCTTTTGTTTTTGCCTTTGAAATTTGATAAACATGAGACTTCTGCCATTTGGGTTACTGCTAGTTTTAGCTTCTGGGTTGTCAATCATTCTCATTTACATCACTGGTATCTCCAACATAGGTATACCCTTTTTCTCTCTCCACATTCTTCAACTAAAAAAATAGAAACTAATTGTGTGAATTTCTATTGATTTCTACTTTAGATCCAAATTCACGGCTTTCTGCTCAAGATTTGGATGCATTACAAGCTCTTCAGAGTAGTTTTCAACAGTGTGTGGTGAGTTTCTTTTTGTTACTTTTTTTTTTTTTTTTTTTGTGATTATTGATTGGAATCATGCTTATTTGAATTTAACATGTTTGATATTCCATATACTATAGTTGATTCATAAAGGTTTATGCTTTGCCAAGTGAAGTTGTTGCCTTTATGTTTTTTTTTTTTGATGAGAAATTTACAAACCCAGAATTGATGTAATAGAGTAATGTCCATACTGTCAAACTTGGCTATAATTATGTAACTTGACAAAAGTTGGAATCTGCATTTTGATGTTAGGGTAGTGAAGTCAAGTGCAAATGTTACTTACTTTTGTCAGTTTAGTTCTCTTTCTGAGAATAATTAGTGTCATAATCATTGTTCTTTTGTTCCACCAAAATTAAGAAGGACTACCTTGTGTCTACAAGTTATTCTTGACTGATGATTGCTGATGACTATCATTTGCGCATTATGGGTCGACGTCGTATTTTGCATTTTACATTATTATTGTACCTATTCTTTCTTGGGTTGATTTCCAAGCCATGTTACTGAGTTTTACCCGAATTATGTTTGTATCCCTAGTATGGTTTCTGAATTTTCTTTGTTCCATTTGAGGATGAAGAATGGGCACAAGTATAAATAAGCGAAAGGCTAGAATGTCTAAGAAATTCATGATTTCCATCTGACTAACTTCATCACTTTTATAATTCATTGCGGTACATTTCTCTTCTATGAGTTTGCGTTGTTGACCAGAAGATGGGGTTTTCATGAGTTTTTTTTTAAATACCTGTAATCACTTCGTACATAGCTATGTTAACTGTAGATTCTTTGAACTTGATCATCATGTATGTTGTCTTGATGAATGGAAACCTTTTTATGAGGTTCACCATGGCAGATAATTCTATGTTTAAGACTCTAAACAAGTTGATGCCTCATATATGATTGATAATATACTTGTGTACTGCTCTTTGTTGTTTCAGAGTGCAAATGGATTGGGTTTGAGAGCTGAGTTTGAAACAGATAATTGCCATGTTACGATGAAATTTCCTGATGACACTGTCTCCAAATGGGTATGTCTATTACTCTATTTAGTAGGTTTACAGAGCTGTAATTTGGTCTTCTATCCACGTGCATCTTCCCCATGTTATGACTGTCTTTTAAAGAAGGCTCCTAAAATGCTTATAAATATGTGCAGAGTGACCCTAAATCAGGAGAGATTGAAGGCTTGTCTCACGAGTTTAACCTTTGTGAAGCTGTGGCAACCTGGGAACAGGTGAGACAACTTGTTCATATATTAATTCTTCTAATAGAAAGGAGATAATGTTCATATATTGCACAATTCTAAGTAAAGTTACCATTGAGAACAACCAATTCTACTTCTTTTTGCTGTTAAAATTTACTGGGATTTGGTATGATGCTTGTTTGTTGATGAATTAGTGTCCATTTTCTTCTGAAGTTCCAGTCATCATACCATTCGATGCTCTTTATTGATCTGTTATTTAGTGAGCTGAATTTCTCAGGTAAGAAATAGTACAACAGTCTTGACAAAGGAATACATTGATGCTTTGCCCAATGGTTGGAAGGATTATGCATGGAGAAGGATCAACAAGGGAATTCAGCTGTAAGTGCTCATTACACAATTCATATCAGTGACCTTCAAATACTTAGTTATACATTCAAATTTTTGGCGGTAGGTGGGAAGACACGGCATATACTGTTTCTGGATCTTAGTCCCCTCTGTTCAGATGTCTTCAAAGGGCTGTCATTTTAATGTACTTATTATTGCAAGGTGAAAATACAGAAGATTCCTTGGTTTCTTCGCTTAGTGATTCATCTCTGATGTCACATGTATGGACATTGTCAGTTAAGCAGGCTAATTGGGTGTATATGGGCATTGCGCAAGGGAGAAATTTTGTAGAGTTCTCGAATGTGTTCTAGGTTTCTATCATGCAACATCTAGTATGCTTGCTAGGCTTCCTGGAAACTAGGAAGTATAACATGACTTCTGTGAATTGCAGGGATAATTGCCGAAATAAGTCACTTTGCATGGAGAAACTCTCTCTGGTTCTTCCTCTTACTCCACCATATTATCCAAGGCAGTTTCGTCGGTGTGCTGTGGTAGGGAATTCTGCAGATCTTCTGAAAACAAAGTTTGGGAAGGAGATAGACTCTTTTGATGCTGTATTCCGACAAAATGGCGCACCCATTCAGGTCTTGAAGCTGCTATGAATTATATTTGATAATTGATGATTCACTTCTAACTTCTGATTTATCTTGGATGTGCAACAGAACTACTCTGAGTATGTAGGTTCAAAGAGTACATTCCGCCTTCTGAATAGAGGGTCTGCTAAAGCTCTGGATAAAGTTGCTGATTTGTATGGTAAAAACACTTCTTTACTTATTTGAAATTTGATTAGTATTTCTTTTAGTATCTGATGGGAATATCTTACAGATGCTGGAAAGGAGGCCTTGATAGTCAAAACAACAATTCATGACATAATGAGCAAAATGATCCGGGTTTGTATTCTTTCGCTTCTGTCTTGGCTTCTTGGACTGCCCCTTATTTTAAGTTGTCCATTGTAAGTCAAGATGATGTTCATGAGTTCACTCCCTTTTTTCTTCTCTGTGGACATGCATAGATGTGAGAGGTGGGTAGTGTAGTTATCTGCTAGCTTTCCTTCAAAAAAAACAACAACATTCTTCTATCATCTTTTTGGATCTTATGAATTTGGATAGGAGAGGGGTGTTGTTTATAATCATAGCTATGGGACTGTGTTTAATCTCTATTATATAAGTGAAGGGGGAGGCATGGTGTCCTCCTTTGAAAATACAAAAATACCCTTAAGAAAAAGAAAATATTAGGAAAGAAAGAAGATAGAAGCTATTTCCATATTAAACAAGCTAAGATTAAAACAAATAATTACCTAATTAAGACACAAGTAAAAAAAAGGAACTTGTTTGAAAAGCTTTACACAAAATTTTTTCAAGATCATTGATAAAATGAGAATCTTCAATTAAAAATGGTTTCCAAATATTGATAATAATAACATTACATTTTCACCGCATATTATTTTACAGAATATCAAACTTATGCACTCATAAAATATTGCTTATTGCATACTATTTACAATTTCTATCATATAAGGAATGGTAAAGGAGTGATAATAGTTATAAAACATTAGCACTCTACCCTTTAAACATATTAAGTTCACTATAATTTTGTTTTAAAGAACACAGTAGTTCCAAATCTATGGTTTTACATGTAAAAACATGTCAATTCAAAAATGACAATTTTTATTCCACATTATGTTGCGCATAAAATTGTGATTAAGCATAACTGAATGATGTCATCTTTTTAAATACCTACATGTGCCCAAAATAAATGCTAAAATCTATGCACGCACGCATCGCGTGCCAAAAATGCTAGTAGGGTCAAATTGCAAGCTAGCAGCGTGATGCTGTCAAATGTTCACCATATCTGTTTTTTCCCCCTCGTTGGTAGTGGGTACTTGGGCTCCCTGAGCTATCTTCACTGACTTTATATACTAAATCCCTTTTCCCTTCCTTTTGCAGGCAATCCCAATTCTGAACCCTGTGTATCTCATGTTAGGTACATCCTTTGGCTCATCAGCTAAAGGAACAGGTCTTAAAGCACTGGAGTTTGCCCTCTCTGTATGTGACACAGTAGATATTTATGGGTTCACTGTTGATCCAGGTTATGAAGAATGGTAATACTTATAATCATCATTTTCACTATTATGTGCTTCTGTTTGTTCTATGAACCAAGATTGAAAGTCTATTAGGGATTCTGATCGACAATTGTCAACAATCTCAGGACTAGATATTTCTCTGAATCACGTGGAGGCCATACTCCTTTACATGGTCGAGCATACTACCAGATGATGGAGTGCTTGGGTGTGAGTATCACGTGTGTTTTCCTCATTTTCTTCTAGATAATCAATATTTTTATTCTGGATGATTGTATGCTGTGCATGTTTTTAAACAACTGAGCATGAGTTGCATGCATCTTTCCTGGCGAGATGTTTAACATCCAATCTGAAGACAACTTATATTGTCATGTGTAAAGACATTTTCGATGTGTTTTTCAGCTATTGGAATGTGAACCATGCTATTGGAACATAACCATTTTTGATTGGCTAGTATGCTTGATTCACACGAGCTAGATAAGAAAAGAGGGAATCATTATTGACAATTTAGGTATACTTTTTGCAGCTGATCAAAATCCATTCCCCCATGCGTGCTGACCAAAACCGTGTTGTGAAGTGGCTTCCTAGCCCCAGCATTGTGACTGCCGGTAGGATTGCATCTGAGAAGCTATTGGCGTAAGTAATTCTTAAAAGGCTTGTCTGTTCTTTTTTCTGCACCTAACATACAGGCTGTGTCATCTTGAACTTTTAAAACTATATTCAGCAAAAAATCATCTGTAATACTTACTATTGCGTATGAGAAAACACCAGAGTAAGAAATCAATATTATCCTCAGCAAAAAGCAGCTTCATTCAGTAAAAGTGTTAATCAGTAAACATTTTGACTTGATCTAAAATCAAGTGATTAGAGTAAGGCGTAAGTAAAAGAATGTGTGTGTGCTATTTACTGGTTATACATTGAGAAGTTTTCTCATACATTAACTGTTCCCACCCTTTACAGGAGGTTTGGAGCTGGCTCTGCTGATCCACTCGGTCAATGTTCAATAATATCGAAGCAGCAAAATAGTAAGAAGCCTCCAACGAGCCTCCGAAAGGCAGCTCTTGAGCATCAAAAGTATGTCAAGGGCGCGACTTTGTATCCTCTGGAACATAACCCCAACCATGGCTTACTTTGCACCGTACCCCAGTAATTGATTCCGGCAGCTGTCTTTTATCTGGCTTGAACTATTCATTGAGACATTCCAAAAGTTTCCAAGAAATGGGGGAAGAAATCTGTGAATTAACTGCAATCGAGCATTCTAAAGTTTGGATCACGCCATTTTGATAACCATTTGAGAAGGTGCTGATGCCTGGTGGATCAGAAAGGGGTAATTTTTGTTATAATTTTGATGTAATTTGCTATAATTGCTTAAAGTTTTACACTAGCTTGCAGGTTAGGGAACAGGTAATGGATCCCTTAGGTCACGTACATTGTTCAGACTTCAAAAACTCAAAATTTAACCTTAACCAAAAAGTGAAGTACATATTTTGGTAGGGGTCTTTTATCCTCTGATTCAAATTAGATGTGAAATTCATTGTAATGCCAAACTCAAACCCACTGCTCTAAACTCAGGAAATTATAAAGCGGTGTTCAGCTTTCATCCGTGATGTTTTCTACACATCTATGCCGAGCGAGCAATCTGACCATTTGAGGGTTAACAAGTACACATATTTACAAAGATATTTAAGAGATGTGATCAAATAAAATCTTTTTTTCCCACATCTGATGCACGTAAAGTCTCATAAAGATCATGTTTATGTCTACAGTAAGGAGGTGTTTGTAAAGGGTAGGATATTGGAGAAGAAAACATACATGTCTTTAATGAAAAGAATGGAAGGGTAGAGTTTATAATTATAGGGAGGTTTTTGCAACTTCGGTAAACACACCAATCTTCTCCTAATATATGGAATTATCAAACAAAGGATAAACATTACTAAATTTCTATCTAAACCACCAATTCCGTATCCTCATACCAATTCCCATACTCTTATTCCATAATTCTATTCCACATACTAAGGGCTTGTTCTCTTCGGCATAAAATAGTTGCACTGAATTGAACTGATCTGAACTGAATTGAACTGAACTGATCTGAACTGAATTGAACTGAACTGAACTGAATTGAACTGAACTGAACTGAACTGAATAGTGATATGTGAGAGTAAAAGTATTGTCAAGAGCTGAACTGAACTGAATGATCTGAATTGAACTGATCTGAACTGAACTGATCTGAACTGAATTGAACTGAATTGAACTGAAAATAAGCTGGGGAGAACAGTAGGGGTGTTCGCGGTTTGGGTTGGTGCGGTTTGGGATGTAACCCAACCCAAACCGCAAATATACGGTTTGACATTTTTCCAACCCAAACCGCACCGCACTTTTGCCCAAACCAACCCAAACCGAACCGCGCAAAACAGTTTGGTGCGGTTTGGTTTGCGGTTTAACCATTTTTTCCCCCGTGACATTAATTTTGTAATCTAAGACTAAAAAATTGTTAATAAGAGTCCAAATAGATATGAAGTTGACTTCATAATTAAACATAAATAATAATTTATCAAAAGTGTTAAAGTTCTTTACCTCAAACTTTTTTTTCAGTTTTATACTCGTATGCGCCTTGTCAAGTATATTTAACTTAATTTTTTTAAAAATATATAAAATTGCGGTTTGCGGTGCGTTTTGGTTTACAAAAATTAAAACCCAACCCAAACCGCAAACCGCGGTTTGCTTGAAATCATAACCCAAACCACAATTTTAAAACCGCAAACCAACCCAAATCGCGAAAAAACGGTTTGGGTTGCGGTTTGGTGCGGTCCAGACCGCACTCTGAACAGCCCTAGAGAACAGGCCCTAAACCTAATGTAAGTTCAAGTAAAATTCAATAAGTCCATATAAATTTGATTTAACAAAATATAGGTGAGAAAGAACATATACTAACATGAATTTTCCTCATATAAGTTCGACTACATTGTATCACATATACTTCATCCGTTTCTTAATAAGTGCAACATAGAGAAAGTGTGGGAATACCAAGGAATATAGAGAGAGAAAGTTGGGACCACAATAAAATAGAGTAATTCAAGTGATGAAACAAAAAAAGGTTGTGGTCCCCTCTTGCTTTTTGGTGACATATTTGTAATAATATTGAACTTTTTTTACCATTTTGAGCTTGGTTGCACTTATTATGACTATTCTAAATAAGGGAAATGTTCCACTTATTAAGAAACGGAGGTAGTACATATAATATAAGTATATCAATGATAATATTTATCATCATAAAGTGGCTGAAAAGTTTTCTGAATTTGTAGTTGTACAAAGATGTTATCAATATACAACATAGATTTGTAGTTTCTCCATAATTTACATCTACCATGCACCATAAAAGCATAGAAATAATTGTAGTTTTGTAGTTATAATTGATGAATTGTAATCTCGCAAAAAATATTCTCTACAATCATACTTGAATACACGCGTCTACTCCCCAACACTTTAAAATTAGAAACCTCTGTTATTTGGCCTTTGCTCTCCGCCTTGTGGTTTTCTTCCCAACCCCAAATCTCATCGTTTCTGTCTCCAGAAACTAAAAAGCCAACAAAATAAAAACCTCCATTTTCCCAGAATAATAATAAATGTAATACTACTACTAATATAGAATAGGATAAACAATTAAACAATAAATCCTTTTATTTGGCGGTCCAAATTCAAACTCTCTCTCACTCTTTTCATAACTTTACGCCATTGCTGTAAATCGAAGCTCACTTTGCAACACTGTTAATGGCGGTAGCCCAACAACGTCAACCTCAACCTCAAGAACCTCAAATTCATGGCGGACAAACTGGGCAGCAGCAACCCGCAATTTCTTCCAGAACAACAATGGCGGAAAATATGAATACCACTTCGAAACGACAACGCAGACCAAGTGTTCGACTGGTGGAAATCGGTGACCAACCTCCTGCAATATCAAAAAAGCAATGGAAAGCCATTAACAGACCTTCCAAGACTAAAAATCTTGCCATTTTGGATGTTAAAGGGGAGAAATTTGGGGATGAGAGAGAAAAGGGTGATGTTGTTCTTGATAATATTGCAATTGGGAGTTGGAAATCTAAGGGTTTTGACTCAAAAAGGGAATCTAAACGACCTAGAACGAATTGGGTATCCAATAAATTTGAAGATGAAGGTGGGTTTTCTAGGGATTTTGAAATGGAGGATTCTGGGAGTTCATTTAAGGAGCAAAACCCAGTTCATGATTCTTTGAATAATGAGAAAGATTTGCAATTTGGGGTAACTAATAGTGAAATTAGAGCAAGAATTGGGGATGATGTGGTTGAATTAGATGGTACTGATGATGATCATGGAGGGCAGAGTGCAAGAGGATTGGGAAGAGAATTTGATGGAGTTGAGGATTGGTTGAATAAGTTAGGATTAGGCCGGTATCGTTCCGTGTTCGAGATTCATGAGGTGGATGAAGAGGTTTTGCCATTGTTAACTTTGGAGGATCTTAAAGATATGGGGATTCATGCTGTGGGTTCGAGGAGGAAGATGTTTTGTGCAATTCAGAAGCTCAATAAGGAGTTTTCTTGAATGTGTTTCCTGTGTTTTTTGGAGTAAGGTTGTAGGGTTTTTCTACTAAGCTGCTGAAGATGGCATTCTGAAACTGGTTTCAACTATTGGTATATTCAGACTTTTCTTTTTATGAGATACTCAATTTTTGCCTTGTGTTGTTTTTTGTTAGCTACGTGTACTAATGTGATGTAGCTCTCAGTTTCTTGTTGATAGATTTATTTATTACTAATACTTACTTAGTTTTTGGTTCTGATTTTCCTCATCGAATTGAAATATGTCAAGAACGGAAATTTTGATAGATAAGCTACAGTTTAATAGTAAGTTCGGTAAAGATCGAATTCCTTATGAATTTTTGCTCGTGTGGATTTTGTTCCATGAAAATAGCTTTTAATATGATGGCTATATCTGCATTGCTGTTGTGATTGTAAATATTATGCTGGTTTGATATCATTAAACATGTACAAGGCCACAAGGGGTAGATTATCAGGTGAGATCATGTCAATTAAGAGATATGCAAAACACAAGCTATCATATTTGGGAGTTGTGTTTAAATTAGTTCCACTTCGTAATAGTTGCATTTTACATTGCTTTATTAGAGAAAGAGTGAAGATAATGTTATTCTCCAGGATGATGTGTTTGTCCATAGCCATCTGACCCATCCCTGGAGAAATCTGGGTTTGCATAACTCGCAAGCTTTGCTGTCTTTTTCCTTTTTTTTTTTTAAGGGTAGTGGCAGAAAGAGAAGTCACTTTTAAGACTTATCTTCCCCTTTGTAGCTTAATTCAATCCGCCCCATTCACGAATTACATCCTTTTTGGACAGTTCTGTAAATATCCTTATTCAGATTGAGTTACTCCATAATTTGGGCTGTTAGGAGTGTAAGATCGATTATTTTGGTTGGTAATCTGCTGGATTGTATATTTAAGTGAATTTCCTTGAGTTTCCATTTTCTGTTTTGTTTCCAATAATATTAGCAGAGTTTTCGGATGACAGGAATGCAAACTAGGAATAATAGAGATTATTTATGGTACTACATGGTTTCTGTAAGAGTTGTCTTGTGCATCATTGAATCTAAAAGGATTTGGCATGGAACAATCTAATGTATGCAGAGGTAAAAAGACAAGCTTCTGGTTTAGTTAACGCCACACTGCTGGAGCATAGTTGGGGGGGGGGGGGGGGGGTTGGTGAATGGTGATGGAAGATGGTTACAGTTGGATGTATCTTCTGAGTGGCATGTATAGAGTCAGAGTGTGGAGGAGTAAGAAGGAAAACAGATGCTGAACTGGCTTGGAGTTGTGCATTTGCTTGTATTCCAGATTAATAAGATGAATTAACCGGTTTAACATTGCTAATATTCGAGGATCATAAGTCATGACATTTGAGGATCATGTCAATGAAGTTTTACCTAGTGTTGCTCAGGCTTTGACTTTCGAGCATAGCTTATAGGTATATTCAGTTTGGCACGTAATTGTAGAAGTTTGGTAATCTCTTGAAATAAAGTTGTGTATTCTAGTTTCTCGCAGCAGTCAATTGGATAGTCTACCTTTCCAGAGCAAGGTAGGGGGTTTAGAAAAGCTAAGCTTTCTTCAAACTGTTACTCTTGCTAGCAGACGCTGATGCTAGAAGAAAGTATTGAATTCTGGACTATAAGAGAGATCTTGCAAAACAAGTTCTTTTCTCGTATTTTCCATGCTCGTCTTTTTCCAAGTCTTAAGAAATTTGCAGAATTGTACTCTAAACATAGCTATCAGTACGAATCTTCCATTCTTGCTCTTGCCATTCAATGTGACATGATATCGTGTGTTCTGAGTTTTCATCAATTTTGAATCTTTCGGTTGCAGAAATGTGATGATATATTATAAGTTTTGAATTTATTTGTTTTTGTTTAAGTAATCAACAACACAAGCATTACTACTCAGGTTAAGTTCTTGTTGTTAGATGAAGTAATATATTAATTTAGTGCAGTAACTTACTGAGTGTAGGCTGGCTTTTAATTTACTGGGTTGGCTGGAGGAATTCTATGCCTGGTTATTTGCCATAGAAGCTTCTGTCTGAATTTTTTTGGCACTCTTTTGGGAGATCAAGCGACACTGCGGATTTCGTGTCTGCTCTTTGCTGTGAGTTACATGCTCAATGTTTCAATAATCGTAATTTACTACTTTTTGGTGTATTTTGGTTGGTTTTCTCTCAGCATGTCAATTAAATAGTCTAGCACCCCTGCTCCCATCATCAACTTTTTCTATCTTCGGTCTGAGTATATTTGGAGATATCTTACATGAAAAAATGATTTACAAACAGTCCTTATTACGACACATCGGCCAACATTTTCTATGATCGATTAACTTGGAAAAATCCCAACTTTTGGCTTGTATTACCCTCAGGCCTCAGCATCTAGGAGGACGTCTCCGACAAGGCAACAACTCCAAAAAATCCCAACTTTAGGCTCGTCTTGATGTAAACTGATTTAGAAGTTTAAACTTTTCCCTACTTGGATGCTTTTTCCTTAGAAATTACGGTATGACGATATTGGCATATCGCTGTTAAAATAATTTGCACAACCACCTTAATCTTCACTGTCCTTTGTAGCTTGGTAGACGAAGATACCACATTTTCCCGTTCATTTATCGTAATATAGCAAGTTTGGAGGAGGGTGGAAAGTTTGGTATTCGTTCATAAGCTGATGGATCTATGTCGTTAACATTCATATATTTCCTCCGTTTCATAATATAATGTTCACTTTTCATTTTTCACAAGAATTAAGGAAAATGGAAGGAGTTTTAGAATTTTGTAAAAAGATATATTTAAGTAAATGTTTATTGGGTATTTTTGTACCGGAATTAGTTTTTTCTTCTTTTTCCTTTAAAATAAAATGAAAGAGAAATAAATGTTACTTGGAATGGTGTAAAACAATAAATAAGGGCACATATTTTCAAAGAAATGTAGGGGTTTTTTTGGAAAGGTTTATGTAGAAATGAAGGATAATTTAGTTCAAACAATTTGATAAAACAGAAATAGGGACACCCAAAAACGAATGCAAGCATTATATTATGGAAGAAAGGGAGTATAATGGTTCTCTATAGCTAGAATTAGGATGGACAACAAGAGATTACAAGACAGCATAACGACTTATTGTAATTGTTAGGGAAACATCTTGTTAACATTCTTTATATTGTATATTTAGTTGGGCTCATTAAGTGTAAATCTAGGCCCTAATAGCTTTGTATATATACTTTGGTGTGCATTAGTAATACTACATCTTAAAACCCTAATCACAATCTGTCATGGTATTAAAGCATCAAGCGGCACAACCCTAATTTTGTTTGTCTCTCTACTCTTCTTCGTCTTGTTCCACAGCTCCGGCCACGCGTGTTATGACTGTGTTTCCATAGCTCGAGCCACGCGTGTTACGACTGTGTTTCCACCAAGATTGAAGGCACTACGGACACTAAACCTGATCCTTCTTCTTCGTATTATCTTGGCACTGATGATCATTTGGGTAATATTATTTCTCATGTGACCCTCAAAGGTGACAAGTATGTAGCTTGGGCTTGTGCCCTTACCTGATCTCTCAAGGCTCACCAAAAATTCGACTTTGTTGACGGTTATCTCGTCAAGCCCTATACCGCTGCTCAATTACTTGATTGGGAGACTGTCAACTCCATGATTGTCTCATGGATTCTTCGTACGTTGGATGCGAAAGTGGTTATATCCCTTCCCTTTCGTGACACTTCTCGTGCTTTGTGGCTGAGAAACGCTACTGTATTGCGAATGGTCCATGCTTACAACAACTTCGAAAATAAATTACCGGCTGCAAACAAACCAAGATCATGTTTGTTGAGGAGTATATTAATCAGTTAAAGGCTCTTTATGATGAACTTGATCGCTTAAAACCCTTGCATACATGTACTTATGGAAAGTGTACTTGTAATATCGGTGAATTTTTTTTTTAAAAAAAATTGCGAGGAAGAGAAATTGCATTAATTTTTTGTAGGTCTCGACGGTGAATATTATATGTTATGGTTCGGATTAATTTGCTCTCTCAAACACTAGCAACAAACATTGCTCCAAAAAGAACGATCTCTTCACATTGCACGCACCAAAGGTTGTTGTGGAGGAGGCTCGTGATTTTGCTATTTCTGATGACCGCATCCGAGGATCTTTTACTTGCCCAAACAAGCCTAAACTTGTGTGTTCTCACTGTAAAAAAACGGGGCCATGATACCTTCACCTATTTTGTTCTTCATGGTGCCCTGGATTGGTGGCTTGAACGTCAAAAGGTTGCTAAGGGGTCTAACCCCACTGCTGCATGCTGCTAGTGCAGGATGTGGGTGTGGTCCTGCTGCGGATCCTGTTGGTGCGCGTGTCAACACCATCTCCAAGGTGGTGCAGCATGACAGTGCTCTCCCGCAGTCCTCCGTGGCTGTTGTTGTCTTTGATGGTCCCTCTGTTTCCCCTACCTTACGCCCAGATCAGGTGCAATTTATCCTTATATGTTGATTTCCAAAAAAATTACGGTTGATCGTATGACTGGTAAGCCTCTTTGAGTTGATTGGATTCTTGATACCGGTGCTTCCCATCATGTTACGGGTGTATATGATTGTTTATTTGATGTTCACTCCATTGATAAGTGGATGGTTGGCTTGCCGGATGGTCGTCGTGTCACGACCACTATGTGTGGCCGTGTTACTATTTCTCCTCATGTGACTCTTGAAAATGTATTAAATGTGCTTGATCTTAGTTGCAATTTAATCTCTGTTTCAAGATTAATGGATGGTTGTCGTTGCTTAATAATATCACTAATTCATTATGTGTAATACAAGACCAACTCTCGGGGACTCTGATTGGAACCCGTGAGAGTCGGAATTTCTTTCGATTGACAATTCCAGGCTTATCTGATTTCGAACTTTGTCATCGTCGATTGGATCATCCCTCTTATAAGATTATCAAGTTAGTTCCTGCGATCCGTTCTAGTACTGCTAAGAAGTGTTTGAATAAGGCATGTGTTGTGTGTCCCCCAGCCAAATAAACTCGTGATCCCTTTCCTATTAGTGATTACAAAGCAACATAGCTTATTCATTGTGATTTATGGGGGTCTTATAATACACCATGTTCTTGTAATTCCATATTTTTTCTCACTATTGTGGATGATTTTTCTCGAGCCGCCTGGGTTTATTTATTGGCAAATAAAATGAAGTTTTCTCTGCATTTACTTCATTTTTTGCTATGATTCATCGCCAATTTGAATTAAATGTCAAAATTGTCCGTAGTGATTACGGTACTAAATTTAACTGCCTCAAGGATTATTTTGATACACATGGCATTATTTTTCAAACCTCTTGTGTTGGTACCCCTTAATAAAACAGTAGAGTTGAGCGAAAACGTCATCATATCCTTAATGTGAGGCGAGCCTTAATGTTTCAAGCTAATTTACTCGTTTCTTTTTGGGGAGAATGTGTTTTGGCGACAGTTTATTAGATTAATCAGACCCCCTTCCCTCTGTTGCATAATAAAACTCGTTTTGAGATGTTATTTAATAATCCTCCTAATTTTGATGAATTACGGGTTTTTGGGTGGCTTTGTTTTGCTCACAATCAAAATCTCGTGGAGATAAGTTTGCCTCTCGTAGTCGAAAGTGTGTTTTTGTGGGATATCCAAATCATAAGAAAGCAAGGGTGGAAGTTGTATGATCTTGACACCAGCGATATTTTTGTGTCCCAGGATGTCAAATTTTATGAAAATGAGTTTCCTTTTGGTGTGTCTCATGTGGTTTATGATGTGGCCAATGATTATGTGCATGTTGATGTGTCTCATAATTTGAATATTGGTAAAGATTTTAAGCCGGTTTCTTCATGGATGTTGGAGGAGTTAACCCCTATTATTTTTCGTAATCCACCCCCCAATGATACCTCCTTACATCCTATACCCTATTCTACCGCCACGACCATTCCTACTGACTCCCCTTACACCCTTGCTACCGCACGGGCTGTCCAACTGCCCCCACTGCCCACTATCCATCCCGTCACTACCTAATCGCACCCCTCTACCCCCACACCTACATCATCACCCCTCCCACATACTAGCCATCCTTCATCAGTTCCTTCCTCTATGGCTCCTACCGGCTCTCTCGACTCGTGTGTCAATACTTTTGGGCATGGTTTACGTGAGAACCCTTCGGTTCTTCTTCGTGACTATGGTTGTGCATGTTATTAGTTTATCCCCGAGTTCGAGTATAAGTTCTTCCCTGACCTCCCTTGGTTCTGACGGTTCCTCATGTAATCCTTATTCTATTGCTTATATTGTTAATTGTGAAAAATACTCTTATCTCCATCGTACTTCAATTGCAGCTATCATGACTGGCTATGAGCCTCATTCCTTTAGGGAAGTTATGTAGGACGAAGGTTGGCGAGAGGCTATGCGCCATGAGATTTGTGCCTTGGAAGATAATTGCACTTAGGAAATGGCGGAGTTACCTTCACATAAGAAGGCCATTGGTTATCGTTGGGTCTACAAAATAAAATATAATGCTGATGGCTCTGTGGAGCGCCTCAAAGCTCGCCTTGTTATTTTCGGAAATGATCAAGTTGAAGGTATTGATTATAACATACATTTGCTCCTGTAGCTAAGATGGTGATTGTTCGTGCTTTTCTACGTGTTGCCGCTGCTAAGAACTGGGAATTACATCAGATGAATGTGCACAATGCCTTCCTTCATGGTGATCTGGTCGAGGAGGTCTATATGAAACCTCTTCGTGGTTTTTCTTTAAAGCTAGATATGGTCTGTCGTTTACTCAAATCTCTTTATGGTTTGCAACAGGTGCCTCGTTGTTGGTTTGTCAAACCTGCTGCTTCACTTCATCATTATGGCTTTCAGCAGTCTTACTGTGATTACTCTCTCTTTACTCTGCGGCAGGGTAGAGTTTATTTGAACATTCTTGTTTATGTTGATGACTTAGTCATTTCTTGAACTGACTCTTCCCATATTGCTGCTTTTAAGACATATTTGGGTGAGTGCTTTCAAATGAAGGATCTTGGTTTGTTGAAATATATATTATCTTAGTGTTGAGGTTGTTCGTGGTCCTGAAGGCATCTTTTTGTGCCAACGAAAATATACACTTGATATTCTTACCGAAACTGGGTTGTTGGGTGCCAAACCGGCATCAGTTGCTCTTGAACAACATCGTTCGTTTGCTTTGGCCACTAGCAAGTTACTTTCTGATCTTGAGTCCTATCGTCGTCTCATTAGGAGGCTCATCTATTTATCATTTACTCGTCCTGAATTGTCCTATGTTGTTCATATTCTTGCTCAGTTCATGCAGACACCGAACATTGGGATGTAGCCTTACGTATTATTCAATATCTTAAAGGGTATCCTGGTCTTGGGTACTCTTACCTTCTCAATGCAGTTTGACTTTGACAGGCCTGTGTGATTTTGATTGGGCTAGTTGTCCACTCACCCGTCGCTGCTTGACTGGTTGGTTTGTTCTCCTTGGTGGTTCTCCTATTTCTTGGAAAACGAAAAAATAACATACTGTGTCTCGCTCTTCTGCTGAAGCAAAATATCGCTCTATGGCCTCTCTTACTTGTGAATTAAAATGGTTTAAGGCCCTTCTTCTTATCTTGGTGTTGATCATCCTTCCACTATGCCTCTAATTGTGATAGTGTATCTGCTTTATATATTGCCTAAAACCCGGTCTTTCGTGAGCCGACTAAACATATTGAGGTTGATTGTTATTATGTCTGAGATGCTATTCAGGAGGGTGTTATTGTCACTAATCATGTCCCCACAGATAACCAGTTAGCGGACATTCTCACAAAGGCTTTGGGTAAACGAAAGTTCTTGTATCTTCTTCGCAAGTTGGGCGTTTGAGATCTGTCCATTCCAACTTGGGGGTAGTGTTAGGGAAACATCTTGCTAACATTCTTTATATTGTATATTTAGTTGTTGGGCTCACTAAGTGTAAATCAAGGCCCTAATAGCTTTGTATATATACTTTGTTGTGCATTAATAATACTACATCTTAAAACCCTAATCACAATCTGACAATAATATGTAACTCTATATCTCTGGATTTATATAGAATTACGTCATATCCTTATTGAAACACGACCTAGAATAGGATCTTCATTAACTAAACGAACTCATAATAATCGAAAATACCATTAGGAAGTGATTTAGTAATTAAATCTTTATGAATCCATTTTTTTCTTTCATTCAAGGCAAAAGTCGCTTAAAATATGTTTCATTAGTACTTTGTGGAGTATATAGTCATATAAGATCAAAATGAACGGAGTGGGTTGGGCTATGTTCATAGTTTAAACAATTTTAACAAGATTGGGTTGGGCTGGTTTCTCACCAATTCAATTGACAACAATCTCAAGGAAGGTGGGTCATATTCCATTGCTCATTTCGCACTCCAGCCTAAAATGCTTGCATTTTGCATGTCTACAAGATCTTAATTAAGTGGGCTCAGTCCCTAACTTTTATTCACATAGCAATTCATATTGATTCTCATATTTTGGAGAGTTGCCAAATCTTTCAGCAGAATATGGTCCTCATAGTTTGTAAGATCAAAATGTCAGCAAGCTCATGGCGTCGAGCTTATCTTGTTCTTCTTTATTCTCGTGTAGAGGTTACAAATAGTTTGTGTAAGTTATTTTTTCCAACTAACATAAAAGAATAGACATATATTCCGACATTGCTTGGTAAATAGAAGATTTAACGTAAATTAGAATTTTGACCCATTTTAAAAGTTGATTAGTCAAATTCTCTAATGACATTTTTAAAATTAAGCATTTTATTTCAAATGTTCGATTTAGCCCAAAGCATTTGTTTGGGAAACTAATGAAATTTGGAATTAGATCTGGGCCAATTCCCATGACATTTGATTTAAGGCCAAAATAGAAAGATTTTGAAATTCCACTTCAACCCATGTCATTTCAAACAATGATAAACAATTATATACATGTATTATGTATATTTCTCTTGTTTTCTCTCATTCCATCCAGAAAAACCCTCATGTCTGAGTAGTGATAAAGCACTCAATAGTGAGTGGGTAGTTTGTCCACTCACGATAATTCTTTTTTTAAATTTTTTTCTCAAAAAGTTACCTTTAAGTAAAAAAAAACTTTATGATGAAATAAAAATATAAAAAGACAACTTTTTGTCAAAAAGTAAACATGTGATCTATGTCAAAAATTAGCATCGATTTGTGTTTAAAACACTAATGATTGATAAATCAACCCATGTTTATGTGTTTGATACACTTATATTGTTAAACTAATCCCTATTTGCATATATAGATATGCTGAAGTGATAATATTGTCCCTGTAAAACATGTGATTTCTGCCAAAAAGTAAAAAATTGCATCGTTTTGTGTGTCTCATTCAGCTTTTGTCCTCAAAAGTACAATTGGTTATCTATAAGATTCCTGTTTGTGTGTTCAAGATGCTAATTATTGATAAAGTGTTAAATATTTTGTTTAAGGAGGAAGAAATTGAAAAGTACATAAGGAAGCCATTGATGAACTATAGAAGAACAGTAGACAAAGGATGGAGGCAGGGGAAGAGAGATAAATAAACAACTACATTTTTTGTTATTATGGTAAAAGGTGAGAAGGAATATTATAACATCCACCTATTTCTACTAATTACAGTAGGTAACAAAATTAATGCTAGAATTACAACTAACAACCTAACTAATAAAAATATCTAAACTCTAACAACCTAATGGTTAACATTTCCAGTTTAAACCCTCGAGCCTCCTTTTCGATGCGTTCCTCATAGAAGCCGCCGGGTTGACCCCGAACTTATGGAGTATATATTGCAGGAGAAGATGAAGATAATATTGAAGACATCCAACTTTGCATCACTTGTGGTCAATTTAAAGAAGGCATAATGCAGTATAAGCACGAGCAAAGCATCAGGCGCCAACAATGAAGACCACCATGACATCATTATACTACGATAGACCAATATGCCACCATGACATATGTTCTTTCAATATACCAAACTATCACCACGACTAGTATATGTTCATCATAAAACTGAACCACCAAGCATATATGGAACATGATTTGTGATTGTTGTGGAGCTGAACCATATATACATGTTTTCCAAAGTATGTTATGCAGAGTATGTAGTAGAAATCATGACCCCAGCCATAATAAACAATTCCCCTCAAGATGCCAATTGTTGTAACATAATCCCATGTTTGCAAATCACATTCACAAATTGCATACCAACGCATGCACTAATTCCATCACTTCAAATTACTCCAAAACCACTTGAGCAAGGCAAAATATCACCAACACACAAATGCAGATTATCACATGGAATGATCTCCCCATAACATCCATATACACCATTATAACCATCCATCAATCACATTACATACACCACAACTCCGATTTGAGATAGAAAAATAAAATAGAGAAAAAGAATGGGAAAGAAAAATATGTTTAGAAGTAGAAAAAACAGAAGAAAATGATCATTATGGATCTTGAGAAAGGCCTCAATAGGCAAGAAAGGACCTCTATGGGTCATAAAATTTGATCTCTATGGAACACAAAGAAAGGCCTCTATGGGAACAACAAAATGACCAACTATAGGTCTCAAAAATCAAAGTCTCTATGAGCAAATGACCAACTATGGGTCTCAAAATTCAAAGCCTCTATACGCAAATGACCAACTATGGGTCTTGAGAAAAAAGGATCACCTCGACAATTTGATGAATAACCCAATAAAAACAAACTTTTGAAATTTAAGGAAGAAAAAGAAAAAAAAAATGTGTTTAGGAGTTTGATTGGAAACAACATCAAACAAATAAGATGTTTTAGGAACTACCAAGGTAAGCTGAGAGATTTAATTTAGAGAAAAAAAATGGAGGTAAGATTAGAAAAGGAACAAAGAATGGATATCAAATAGAGGAGACACAATAACATCACATGACAACCAAAATCACCAATTAGCACCAAACTATCAATTCAATCAAACACCAATAACACCTCCATTTAAGAAATTACGATTTCAACGCCATCAAACATTATTCGCAGCAATCACCCAGAATATCAAATAATCAGAACGAAAAATAGTGAGAAATTGCTCACTATGAATTCTGCAGCATACAATGGAACAACAGCAATGCCAGATTTCACCCACAACGAAAAAACAACAACGAGAAATCAAGACAAGTACCAGCTCCTTCATAAATTTCTGTTGTTAAACCTTTCCAACCTCTTTTTCTGACATTAAAGCCAATTTTTTCAACAGATTAGTTATCTTTGTCTTCAATTACCAACGACATCCACCCCATTCATCATTCCCTAAATCAAGCTGTATAGATTTTCAACTAATTTTGACGAAATTTGTTACCAGCAAAGAAAACCATGAAAACAGGAGTAATAATTATGTCAAAGCAACAAAATCTGAGGTTCAATCTGAGCACTGATAGTTAATATTTTATACTTGCTCCAAAAATTTAAGCATTACAGTATTGCTATTGGAATTTTGATATTCAAATGATTTTGTTAGCCAAATACTTGATTTGGAATTGAATTTAATATTTCAAATTACAAATTTAAATTCCACAAATTGAAATGAAATCTGGGTTTCCAAACACTACTTAGTATTGTGTTTGTACTTAAAAGCAAATTAAGCAAGCTACAAAGGGAAGACTTAGGGATAAATTCTATTAATAGAATCAAATTAATCAACAACCAATAAAAACTGCTCACTTTCGGTAGGTGAGCTCTCTCCCAAGCTAAAAGAAAAATATCAAATCTCTATTGTAAGTCCTATTGACTATCAATTTAAAAATAATAGCAAACAATAATAGAATATCAAGTAAGAAAGCAGGAAAGAACATACCAGAACTTTTACGTGGAAACCCAAGAACTAGGAGAAAAATCACGAATATGCACTAGGAATCGATGAATATTCAAGAAAGATTACAAAAGCGCTCAAGAACTCTCTCTAAAGCTTTTTCTCTCTCAAATATGTGTTTTAATGATGAAGAATACATTAATGACGTAATTAGGGCACCTATTTATACCCTTACTAAGAAAACGCGTTTCTGGAACTCAAACCCGCGTCAAAACAGCCACGCCCGATCAGGTAGGGCGAGACCCGCCCGATCGGGCGGCTGACGCTCAAGAAAAATCTGCTATCGGGCCCGATCGGGGAACGAACGCCCAGTCGTTGTTCGGCCCGATCGGGTGAGATGGCCCGAAGCCATCGGGCGGCCAACGCAAACTTCCAAAACTGCCAGTTTCTTATTGATGTTACGGGCCCGATCGGGCGGCCTTGCCCGACCCGATCGGACGAACCCTCTTTTCCTCCGTTTGACGCATTTCTTCTTCGACGCAACCTTTCTCCACACCCCATACACCCCATTAAGCCTCATATGTACCATATACCCAACATCTATACCAAAATTTATTCTCTCTTAGAGCAACTACAATGGCAAGCTACAACCACTTGTAGCTTTGTGTGCCGCATCAGATTTTCAAACTACAACATTCCCAAGCTGCAACCTATTCCATTGAAAAACTACCACTTGTAGTTTTTGTAGTTCCACAACTCTCCTATTACACATAGAAAGTGTATTGGAAAGTAAAATGTGAAAGAGAAAAGTGGAAGTGGAACCACAAAAAATAGACAAAGCAAGTAGCTTTATGGAGCTACTTAGCTTCCCAAAGCAACAAGCTTGGTTTTACTCCAACAACAAAGCTACTAGCTCCAACCTCCAACTATATGAAAATTGCAAGCTGGGACTTCATGTTTGTCGCTGGCGCTGCTCTTACCATCTTTATACTACCCTAACACAGTACTCAGGTCTCCTCTGTAACGCCCCGACTACGAACTCACTATTTAAGGTAATCTAATTAGCAGCGGAATACCTATTTAGTCGAGGCATTACTGTCGCACCTTCGGTTAGGAAGGTGCAAGGCTACAATCATATAGCATATTTAAACATTAGGAGATATAATAGTGATAACTTAGACATCTTATATTCTAATAAAGTAGACAACGTTAACATTTACTTGACATAACAACGATAACATATATTAAAGCATATGGTCTTACATTCTAGTTAAGTTAACCTTACAAGTTAGTAGCACTATTACTAGATGATTTAATAAGGTGGTAATCCTTGCCACTACGCAGTACCATCGTCCCCAGCAGTACCTAAAACATAAATACAAAACTTATGAGCCGAGGCTCAGTAACAAGCTACTCTAGCAACGTAAATTCATTTCAACTCGTTTTATTTGCAAACAGGGGGAAAGAATAACTCAAACATTTGTCGAAAATACCGATCATTCAGCTTTACCTTTATAAACCATTAATCCTTTTATCTATTTTTCTTACTCTGGTTGCTGCAAAATCAGTCAGCTCTGGGACGTCTCCCAGCCATGTGTATGCACCACTGTGCAAGGGCCTGTGCCCTGGGCATTGCCCTACACTAATAAAGGGCAGGTGCCCTGGTAATAAACAGCTCGGTTCGTGCACGATCGCCAATCAGCTCAGCAATCCAGTTATTTCCCTTTATTTTATCATGTTTCGTAACTTTTAATATTCATAGGTGATAATCAATAGTGATTCATCTCAACTCTACCTCAATGATTAAGGTAGCAAAATCGTATATCATATCAATTTTCATAAACCATAGCTCATAATAATCCATCTAGTTCATTGAACTCATATAAGGTACTTACAAATAAATCATAGTAGCCATCCCGCAACTCAAGAATAAACATTTTGATAAACTTTTACTAATCACATTGTTCTCATGTTCATAAAGATATTTAAAGTGAATTGCGGGTACTAGCAGTAGATGTTACTTATTGCAGAATAATAATAATAATCCACTTCTTATGTCCTTGATATCGTCCTTACTGAGCTCCGAGGAACGAGTTCTTTTAAGTTTCAAAATGAGTATTTTTATAAGTTAGAAGTTAATGAAAACATTAATATAAGTGCTTTTAAGTATGATTCTTAGTTTATACTATTGTTTATATAAGTTAAAAGTCTAACTTATTTAATGATTATGTAATATGTTGAAGTTATAATAGTTTATCCACAACCTTTATACTTATCTCATGATAATCGATAGATATTACTTAGAAATCAAATTAAAAGTATTATCCATAATTTAGTCATATTGTAAGCTTATAAATCAATAGTTGCATAATCATTTAAAGGAGTTACAAATTGAAATTATGAGTGACTATATAAGGAAAATACCTACTACAACATTCCTTGCCTAATTTCCCATGAATTGTTATTATTATTCTAATAACCACTAATGAACTAAATATAAACTCATTTTGTAAACTAAGTGTTCCTAGTATTCAATAAAGAATTCAGATTATAAGATCTAGAAAGTAATTAGTTTAACATAACATTTTTAATTAACCCCTAACATAATTATTAACATAACTATTTAAAGGTTTAATTTACACAAGTGATTTAATTAAGCCCACAAAACAGTCCACTTAAGTCCAATAAATAAACAAGCAACCAATGAATCAAGTTGGTTTAGCTAAGGTAAATCAGATTTTAGGCCCACTTAGATTAATGAGTAAAAGGTAGTAATTAGGCTTTCCTTAAAACATTAAAAACCAAATTTTTAGAGAGAAGGATAAAAGGAGAGAGAGTGTAGTACCTCTGCTCTCTTGGAGCAGGGACGAGCGACAGACAAGGGAGCTCGGAGCTCCGGCAAAACCGAACAGCAGCTCGCGGTGGTGTGGCGCCAGCACGAAAGGTCGGCGGCTTCCTCGAAGCTCCGGCAGCGGCGGAAAATACGAGCAGCAGCAGCGAATAATGGGCGAAGAAAGGAGGAGAGAGAATGGGCATGCAGGGGTTCAAAGGCGACGACGGAGTGCGTGAGAGGGGAGAGGGGACTGGTCGGCGGTTGGTCGGCGGCGAAGGGCGACAGAAAGGCGGCGACAGGAGGCGAGTGATGAGTTGGGGGTGTTGTGCGGTTCGCGAAAGAGGAGAGAGAGTGGTCGTGCAGGAGAACGACGAGGAAGAGGTGTGGCGTTTCTGGTGGTCGAGAATTGGAGTTGTGGTGGTTGTTGGGCTGTTGTATGGTGGTTGTAATGGTGGCCGAAAACAGAAGAACAGAGGAGTTGAAAACTTTTGTTTCAAATGCTTTTAGTTGATGTAAGCTTCTGAATTATTGTTGTTGATTTTGTGATTAAAACTCAACCATTCCTCCCTATTTATAGAGAAACTTCCATCTCAGTAGATGAATTTCAGAATTTTAAATTACCAAAACCATTCAAGAAAACAAGTGGCTAAATTCAGTTTTGAGAAAAACCAGTGGTTTAAGGGTGGTTGAGAAGGGAAACTCAATTAATTTACTGAGATAGTTTTTACTTGTTAGAAATCTCCATTCTTGTCCTTCCACGTATGGAGGAGGAAGAAGATGGAGTTATTGCTTTCCTTTTTTTGTGTTTTCTGATTTGGGAGAGAATAGTGCTAGGCCTTTTTTTTTTTTTTTTTTTTTATTTGGGCATTGGGTCCATCAGAATTTTTAATTAAGTCTACATTATTTACAAGATTGATGCTAAATGTAAATTAATTTATGAGCTTCATTAACCAAAATTATTAAACAAATAACTTAGAATTAACTTAGTAATTTTTAATTACTAAATTTGGATCGTTTTTAGTTGATTAATTGATTAGTTATAATTAAATAATATTAAAACTTGGGGATATTACATCCTTCCCCTCTTAGAAAAAGTTTCGTCCTCGAAACTGGAGCTCAGTTAGAACCTAATCATTAATAAAAACATTCATAAAAATTCAATCCATATGATATATGCGTAATAAGAAATGTCATAAATCATTTATCAATAAACATTCAGATCATGCAGTTCATATAATTAGAGCATTCATTACAAAAAGATCATATCACCCTAAGAGAAAAGGTGGGGTATTTCGTTCTCATTTGTTCCTCTACTTCCCAAGTAGCCTCAGAGGTCAAGTGGTTAGCCCATAGAACTTTCACCATTTGGATCACCTTACTCTTAGTTGCTTTTCTCTTCGGTCAAGTATTTCAATTGGTTTCTCCTCATAGGTCAAGTCATTTCGTAGTTGTAAAGACTCGTGTCTAATTATGTGGCTCGGATCTGGGACATATTTGCGCAACATCGACACATGGAATACATTATGGACCTTATCCAGGTCAGTCGGTAATGCTAACCGATACGCTACCTCATTAACCCGTTCTAAGATCTCATATGGTCCAATATACCTTGGACTTAGCTTCCCTGATTGGCCAAATCTCATGACTCCTTTCGTGGGTGATATTTTCAAGAATACATGATCTCCAACCATAAACTCCAATGGTCTTCTCCGTCGATCTGCATAACTCTTTTGTCTACTCTGAGCTGCTTTCATTCTTGATTGTATCAATCGGATCTTATCTGTGGTTTCCTGAATCAACTCTGGACCTATGACACGTGCTTCATCAATATCGCTCCAGCACAAAGGCGTGCGACATTTCCTTCCATAAAGTGCCTCATAGGGAGCCATTCCAATAGTGGCTTGATAACTGTTATTGTACGAAAATCTACCATAGGTAAGAATTTCTCCCAAGTTCCTTGAAAATCCAAAACACAAGCTCTAAGCATATCTTCCACAATCTGATTTATCCTTTCTGTCTGTCCGTCTGTTGTCGGATGAAAAGCAGTACTAAAGTTAAGCCTTGTTCCCAAAGCTTTCTGTAACTCCTTCCAGAATTTTGCCTGAAATCTGAATCACGATCAAAACAATTGAGCTAGGCACTCCATGTAAGCGTACTATCGTGTTCATATATAATTCAGCCAATCGATCCAAACGCCAATTACTCTTCACTGCTAGGAAATGTGCCGACTTTGTCAACCGATCCACAATAACCCAAATGGCATTCATTCCTTGGTTGACATAGGCAAACCCAAGATGAAATCCATCGATATGGAATCCCATTTCCATCTGGCACATCCAAAGGCTGCAACAAACCAGCTGGCCTCTGGTGTTCTAATCCTCTGGCATGTTAAGCATTTAGCCACAAAGTCTGCTACTTCCTGTTTCATATTGCTCCACCAGTACACCTGCCTTAAATCCTTGTACAACTTATTTCCTCCAGGGTGAATTGAATATGGTGCATTGTGAGACTCATAAATTCTTTTCTTCAAATTTCTACATTTGGAGCACATAATCTTCCTTGAAACCTAAAAGTTCCATCTTCTTGGATCACAAAACCAGGTGACTTCCCATTCTTCACATCCACCTTTATTCGTTCCAGTTGTGAATCCTTTCCTGAGCTCCCTTTATTTCATCCATTAAGCACGGCCTTACCTCCATTGCATTCAAACAAACACCCTTTTCCTTCTGAATGAGTTCTACCTCCATCCTCACCAAATCATCATGAATGGCTCGAGGAATAGACAGGATTGTTTTCAGGTGAGATTTACGACTCAGGGCATCAGCAACTACATTGGCTTTTCCAGGATGGTATTGGATATCAAGATCATAGTCCTTCAGGAGTTCTAGCCACCTACGTTGCCTCATGTTGAGCTCTTTTTGGGTGAAGATATATTTCAGGCTTTTGTGATCAGTGAAAATTTGACACGAGGCTCCATACAAATAATGTCTCCAAATTTTGAGGGCAAAGACAACAGCAGCAAGTTCAAGGTCATGGGTGGGATAATTTTGTTCATGTGTTTTGAGTTGGCGAGAGGCATAGGCTATCACTTTTCCGTTTTGCATTAAGACACAACCTAACCCGTGTTTGGAGGCATCACTATAGATAAAAATCCCTCGGTTCCAGATGGAAGGGTAAGAACAGGGGCAGTGGTGAGTCTTCTTTTAAGTTCTTGGAAGGCAGTCTCACACTCCTCAGTCCACTTATATTTGACATTCTTCCTCACAAGTTTGGTTATGGGTAAGGCAATTCTAGAGAAATCTTGCACAAATCTTCTGTAATAGCCAGCTAATCCCATGAAATCCGAACTTCAGGAACATTAGTTGGTCTAGGCCACTCCACTATTGCTTTTATTTTCTCGGGATCCACAGACACACCTTCTTCAGAGATAATATGCCCAAAAATGATATCTCCTTGAGCCAGAATTCACATTTGACAGCTTAGCATATAATTGATTTTCCACTAACATCTCCATTACTTTCCTCAAATGCTCCTTATGTTCCTCTAGTTCTTAGAGTATACCAAAATATCATCAATGAAAACAACCACAAACTTGTCTAGGTATGGCTTGAAGACACGGTTCATTAAATCCATAAATACAGTGGTGCATTGGTTAACCCAAAAGGCATAACAACAAACTCATAATGACCATATCGGGTTCTAAAGGCAGTTTTTGGAATATCCTCAGGCTTGATACGGAGTTGATGGTAACCAGACCTCAAATCTATTTTCGAAAAGACTTTTGCACCTCGAAGTTGATCGAACAAATCGTCTATGCGGGGTAATGTGTACTTGTTTAATTCCTGATAATCAATGCATAACCTCAAACTTCCATCCTTTTTCTTTACAGATAAAACCGGGGCTCCCCAAGCTGACACACTCGGTCGAATATATCCTTTTTCAAGTAACTCATCTAATTGTTTCTTCAATTCTTGTAACTCGTTGGGGCCATCCTATAGGGTACCTTGGAAATGGGGCTGATCCTGGGATTATCTCGATGCTAAAGTCTAATTCTCTTCGTGGGGGCATACCAGATATCTCATCGGGAAACACATTTGGGTATTCACAATCACAGGTATATCAGTTATGGAAGGTTTAGGGGAATTTAAATCTATGACACTACAAAGGTACCCAAAATAGTCAAACTCAGGCATCTTTTGAGCTCTCAACCCATAAACAATTTGGATTTGAGGTTTTGTCACAAATTTTTGGTATGAAATTCTACGCCCATCAGGTGCTTTAAGGGTCACACTTTGCTTAACACAATTGATGTCAGCCTCATATTTAGTCAACCAATTCATCCCCAAAATCACATCAAATTCAGATAACTCAAATTCTACAAGGTCAACTAGAAACTCAACTTCCCCAACACAATTGGACAATTTCTATACATGACTCTACATCTCACAGTTTCTCCAGTAGGTAGGGCAACACTTAGAGAGGAAAAGTCACATGATGGTTGCAAGTTCAGGTTTTTGGCAAACAATGGGGAAATGAAAGAATGTGAAGCTCCAGAATCAAATAAAACATGGACAGCAAAGAATGAATAGAGAAGGTACCGGTAATAACAGTGTCATCATTCTCAGCCTCATCTTGCCTCATGACATAGATTCTTCCTGTCGGTGCTTGTCGTGGTGGATTACGATATGCTCCGGCATTGTTGTTGTTTCGGTTGCGGTCAGTACCACCTAAAGTAGTCCCTCCTGTGGCATTGGTGGTCCCTGGTGGCTTTGGGCACTCTCGAACATAATGCTCGTGGCTTCCGCACCGATAGCAAGTGTTTGTGCCAATACGACACTCATTTGCTAAATGACTCATTCTTCCGCACTTGGTACACCCTTGGGATCTGTTCGCTGGCGCCTTGTAGTTGTTCTGGTGTTTGTTGCCTCCTTGCTCTGTAACCGAATTGATTTCTATCATTCCTCCTAAAATTTTGGCCTCCTTGATAACCCTGATTCGGCCTTTTTGCTCCTCCTGGATTATCACTCCTTCCATCATTCCTCCTTTTAAAGTTACTATTCTGAGATTCTCGAAGCAATACTACGTGTTCCACATTAACAGCAACATCAACCATATCCTGGTATGAAGTGAACCTTTGAGATGCCAACCTATCCTGATATTTGAGCTGAAGACCTCGCTCGAAATGGTTCATCCTTGACCTGTTCACTAGTTACCAGCTCAGGTGCGAACCTGGAAAGCTCCATGAACTTGTTAGCATATTCCAAAACCCTCATGGTACCCTGCTGTAAGTGAAGGAATTCATCCTCTTTCTGCTTCCTAAGTGAAGGAGGATAAAATTTATCTCGCATCAAATCCTGAAGTTTGCTCCATCCAAACCCAGGTTCATTTTCTTTTCCTTAACAATCTTCCACCATAAACTTGCCTGGCCCGTGAGATAAAATACAGAAAAGTCTACCCTCCATTTCTCAGGGCATTGCAAGGTTTCAAACAGCTGGTCAATGCGATTAATCCAATCTTCAAACGCCACTGGATCAGGCTTACCATCATATGAAGGTGGATTAAGAGATGAGAACTTCTTGAACATCGCAGCGCTCTCATTTATTTATTAACTACCTTCCTCCGGGATTCTTGGATTAACTCAGCTAACATGTGCTCATATTTTCCAATCTTTCCATTCTTTCGCATTCCTATCTAAAGGTTCATAATCATCATCCTGGTCATCCTCTATATGCACATCCTCCAGTGCACATTTTCAGCACCATTTGTAACATCGTTGTTGCGTCAACAGTCGACATTCTGCATGTCAAATTACGGTTACGTTGTAATAAATCTAAAAAATTCCCATTTCCCGTATCCTACGCTCACACTCATTTATAAATATTACCCATTTTTAGTTTTCAATTTACTTAATTCAATTTTTATTAATCATAATTCCTTATTTTATCTATAGTTTAATCAATGTACCTTTAAATCCTCTTTATAACTTAAATATTTTTATTTAACGTAAAACCATGGGTTAAACGTTATGGTTCAGAACCGTTTGCTCTGATAGCATTCTGTAACGCCCCGACTACTAACTCACTATTTAAGATAATCTAATTAGCAGCGGAATACCTATTTAGTCGAGGCATTACTGCCGCACCTTCGGTTAGGAAGGTGCAAGGCTACAATCATATAAGCATATTTAAACATTAAGAGATATAATAGTGATAACTTAGACATCTTATATTATAATAAAGTAGACAACGTTACGTTTACTTGACATAACAACGATAACTTATATTAAAGCATATGGTCTTACATTCTAGTTAAGTTAACCTTACAAGTAGTAGCACTATTACTAGATGATTTAATAAGGTGGTAATCCTTGCCACTACGCAGTACCATCGTCCCCAGCGTACCTAAAACATAAATACAAAACGTTATGAGCCGAGGCTCAGTAACAAGCTATCTAGCAACGTAAATTCATTTCAACTATTTTATTTGCAAACAGGGGGAAAGAATAACTCAAACATTTGTCGAAAATACCGACATTCAGCTTTACCTTTATAAACCATTAATCCTTTTATCTATTTTTCTTACTCTGGTTGCTGCAAAATCAGTCAGCTCTGGGACGTCTCCCAGCCATGTGTATGCACCACTGTGCAAGGGCCTGTCCCTGGGCATTGCCCTACACTAATAAGGGCAGTGCCCTGTAATAATAATGGGCCAGTGCCCAAATAACAGCTCGGTTCGGCACGACCGCCAATCAGCTCAGCAATCCAGTTATTTCACTTTATTATTATCATGTTTCGTAACTTTTAATATTCATAGGTGATAATCAATAGTCATTCATATCAACTCTACCTCAATGATTAAGGTAGCAAAATCGTTTCATATCATCTCAATTTTCATAAATCATAGCTCATAATAATCCATCTAGTTCATAAAACTCATATAAGGTACTTACAAATAAATCAGAGTAGTCATCCCGCAACTCAAGAATAAACATTTTGATAAACTTTTACTAATCACATTGTTCTCATGTTCATAAAGATATTTAAAGGGAATTGCGGGTACTAGCAGTAGATGTTACCTTGATTGCAGAATAATAATAATAATCCTCTTCTTATGTCCTTGATATCGTCCTTACTGAGCTCCGAGGAACGAGTTCTTTTAAGTTTCAAAATGAGTATTTTTATAAGTTAGAAGTTAATAGAAACATTAATATAAGTGCTCTTTAAGTATGATTCTTAGTTTATACTATTGTTTATATAAGTTAAAAGTCTAACTTATTTAACGATTACGTAATATGTTGAAGTTATAATAGTTTATCCACAACCTTTATACTTATCTCATGATAATCGATAGATATTACTTAGAAATCAAATTAAAAGTATTATCCATAATTTAGTCATATTGTAAGCTTATAAATTAATAGTTGCATAATCATTTAAAGGAGTTACAAATTGAGATTATGAGTGACTATATAAGGAAAATACCTACTACAACATTCCTTGCCTAATTTCCCATGAATTGTTATTATTATTCTAATAACCACTAATGAACTAAATACAACTCATTTTGTAAACTAAGTGTTCCTAGTATTCAATAAAGAATTCAGATTATAAGATCTAGAAAGTAATTAGTTTAACATAACTTTTTAATTAACCCCTAACATAATATTAACATAACTATTTAAAGGTTTAATTTACACAAGTGATTTAATTAAGCCCACAAAACAGTCCACTTAAGTCCAATAAATAAACAAGCAACCAATGAATCAAGTTGGTTTACGTAAGGTAAATCAGATCTTAGGCCCACTTAGACTAATGAGTAAAAGGTAGTAATTAGGCTTTCCTTACAACATTTAAAAACCATATTTTTTAGAGAGAAGGATAAAAGGAGAGAGGTGTAGTACCTCTGCTCTCTTGGAGCAGGGACGAGCGACAGACAAGGGAGCTCGGAGCTCCGGCGAAACCGAACAGTAGCTCGCGGTGGTGTGGCGCAGCACGAAAGGTCGGCGGCGGCGGAAAATACGAGCAGCAACAGCGAATAATGGGCGAAGAAAGGAGGAGAGAGAATGGGCATGCAGGGGTTCAAAGGCGACGACGGAGTGCATGAGAGGGGAGAGGGGACTGGTCGGCGGTTGTTCGGCGGCGAAGGGCGACAGAAAGGCAGCGACAGGAGGCGAGTGATGATGTGTGGGGGTGCTGTGCGGTTCGCGAAAGAGGAGAGAGAGTGGTCGTGTAGGGAGAACGACGAGGAAGAGGTGTGGCGTTTCTGGTGGTCGAGAATTGGAGTTGTGGTGGTTGTTGGGCTGTTGTATGGTGGTTGTAATGGTGGCCGAAAACAGAAGAACAGAGGAGTTGAAAACTTTTGTTTCAAATGCTTTTAGTTGATGTAAGCTTCTGAATTATTGTTGTTGATTTTGTGATTGTAAAACTCAACCATTCCTCCCTATTTATAAAGAAACTTCCATCTCAGTAGATGAATTTCAGAATTTTAAATTACCAAAACCATTCAAGAAAACAAGTGGCTAAATTCAGGGGTTTTGAGAAAATCAGTGGATTAAGGGTGGTTGAGAGGGTGAAAACTCAATTAAGTTTACTGAGATAGTTTTTGACTTTGTTAAGAAATCTCCATTCTTGTCCTTCCACGTATGGAGGAGGAAGAAGATGGAGTTATTGCTTCCCTTTTACTTTGTGCTTTATATTCTAATTTTGGGAGAGAATAGTGCTAGGCCTTTTTTTTTTGTTTGGGCTTCAATGGATTTGGGCATTGGGTCCATCAGAACTTTTGCTAGTTTTAAGTCTTACATTATTTACAAGATTGATGCTAAGACTTAGAAATTTAATTTATGAACTTCATTATCCCAAAATTATTAAACGACGTAACTTAGAAGTTAACGTAGTGATTTTTAATTACTAAATTTGGATCGTTTTTAGTTGAATAATTTCGATTAGTTAATAATTAAATAATATTAAAACTTGGGGATATTACATCCTTCCCCTCTTAGAAAAAGTTTCGTCCTCGAAACTGGAGCTCAGTTAGAACCTAAATCATTGATAATAAACATTCATGTAAAAATTCAATCCATATGATATATGCGTGATAAGAAATGTCGTAAATCATTTCATCCAATAAACATTCAGATCATGCAGTTTCATATAATTAGAGAATTCATTACAAAAAGATCATATCACCCTAAGAGAAAAGGTGAGGGTATTTCGTTCTCATTTGTTCCTCTACTTCCCACGTAGCCTCAAAGGTCAAGTGGTTAGTCCATAGAACTTTCACCATTTGGATCACCTTACTTCTTAGTTGCTTTTCTCTTCGGTCAAGTATTTCAATTGGTTTCTCCTCATAGGTCAAGTCATTTGGTAGTTGTAAAGGTTCGTGTCTAATTATGTGGCTCGGATCTGGAACATATTTGCGCAACATCGATACATGGAATACATTATGGACCTTATCCAGGTCAGTCGGTAATGCTAACCGATACGCTACCTCATTAACCCGTTCTAAGATCTCATATGGTCCAATATACCTTGGACTTAGCTTCCTTGATTGGACAAATCTCATGACTCCTTTCATGGGTGATATTTTCAAGAATACATGATCTCCAACCATAAACTCCAATGGTCTTCTCCATCGATCTGCATAACTCTTTTGTCTGCTCTGAGCTGCTTTCATTCTTGATTGTATCAATCGGATCTTATCTGTGGTTTCCTGAATCAACTCTGGACCTATGACACGTGCTTCATCAATATCGCTCCAGCACAAAGGCGTGCGACATTTCCTTCCATAAAGTGCCTCATAGGGACCCATTCCAATAGTGGCTTGATAACTGTTATTGTACGAAAACTCTACCATAGGTAAGAATTTCTTCCAAGTTCCTTGAAAATCCAAAACACAAGCTCTAAGCATATCTTCCACAATCTGATTTGTCCTTTCTGTCTGTACGTCTATTGTCGAATGAAAAGCAGTACTAAAGTTAAGCCTTGTTCCCAGAGCTTTCTGTAACTCCTTCCAGAATTTTGCCTGAAATCTTGAATCACGATCAGAAATAATTGAGCTAGGCACTCCATGTAAGCGTACTATCGTGTATGTTCATATATAATTCAGCCAATCGATCCAAACTCCAATTACTCTTCACTGCTAGGAAAGGTGCCGACTTTGTCAACCGATCCACAATAACCCAAATGGCATTCATTCCTTGGTTGACGTAGGCAAACCCAAGATGAAATCCATCGATATGGAATCCCATTTCCACTCTGGCATCAAAGGCTGCAACAAACCAGCTGGCCTCTGGTGTTCTATTTTAATCCTCTGGCATGTTAAGCATTTAGCCACAAAGTCTGCTACTTCCTGTTTCATATTGCTCCACCAGTACACCTGCCTTAAATCCTTGTACAACTTATTTCCTCCAAGGTGAATTGAATATGGTGCATTGTGAGACTCATTCAAAATTCTTTTCTTCAACTTCTGATCATTTGGAACACATAATCTTCCTTGAAACCTCAAAGTTCCATCTTCTTGGATCACAAAACCAGGTGACTTCCCATTCTTCACATCCACCTTTATTCGTTCCAGTTGTGAATCCTTTTCCTGAGCTCCCTTTATTTCATCCATTAAGCACGCGCTTACCTCCATTGCATTCAAACAAACACCCTTTTCCTTCTGAATGAGTTCTACCTCCATCCTCACCAAATCATCATGAATGGCTCGAGGAATAGACAGATTGTTTTCAGGTGAGATTTACGACTCAGGGATCAGCAACTACATTGGCTTTTCCAGGATGGTATTGGATATCAAGATCATAGTCCTTCAGGAGTTCTAGCCACCTACGTTGCCTCATGTTGAGCTCTTTTTGGGTGAAGATATATTTCAGGCTTTTGTGATCAGTAAAATTTGACACGAGGCTCCATACAAATAATGTCTCCAAATTTTGAGGGCAAAGACAACAGCAGCAAGTTCAAGGTCATGGGTGGGATAATTTTGTTCATGTGTTTTGAGTTGGCGAGAGGCATAGGCTATCACTTTTCCGTTTTGCATTAAGACACAACCTAACCCGTGTTTAGAGGCATCACTATAGATAACAAATCCCTCGGTTCCAGATGGAAGGGTAAGAAAGGGGAGTGGTGAGTCTTCTTTTAAGTTCTTGGAAGGCAGTCTCACATCCTCAGTCCACTTATATTTGACATTCTTCCTCACAAGTTTGGTTATGGAAGGCAATTCTAGAGAAATCTTGCACAAATCTTTGTAATAGCCACTAATCCCATGAAACTCCGAACTTCAGGAACATTAGTTGGTCTAGGCCACTCCACTATTGCTTTTATTTTCTCGGGATCCACAGACACACCTTCTTCAGAAATAATATGTCCCAAAAATGATATCTCCTTGAGCCAGAATTCACATTTTGATAGCTTAGCATATAATTGATTTTCCACTAAATCTCCATTACTTTCCTCAAATGCTCCTTATGTTCCTCTAGTTCTTAGAGTATACCAAAATATCATCAATGAAAACAACCACAAACTTGTCTAGGTATGGCTTGAAGACACGGTTCATTAAATCCATAAATACAGCTGGTGCATTGGTTAACCCAAAAGGCATAACAACAAACTCATAATGACCATATCGGGTTCTAAAGGCAGTTTTTTGTATATCCTCAGGCTTGATACGGAGTTGATGGTAACCAGACCTCAAATCTATTTTCGAAAAGACTTTTGCACCTCGAAGTTGATCGAACAAATCGTCTATGCGGAGTAATGGGTACTTGTTTTTAATGGTGATCTTGTTTAATTCCCGATAATCAATGCATAACCTCAAACTTCCATCCTTTTTCTTACAAATAAAACTGGGGCTCCCCAAGGTGACACACTCGGTCGAATATATCCTTTTTCAAGTAACTCATCTAATTGTTTCTTCAATTCTTGTAACTCAGTTGGGGCCATCCTATAGGGTGCCTTGGAAATGGGGGCTGATCCTGGGATTATCTCGATGCTAAAATCTAATTCTCTTCGTGGAGGCATACCAGGTATCTCATCGGGAAACACATTTGGTATTCACAAATCACAGGTATATCAGTTATGGAAGGTTTAGGGGAATTTAAATCTATGACACTACAAAGGTACCCAAAATAGTCAAACTCAGGCATCTTTTGAGCTCTCAACCCATAAAAAAAATTTGGATTTGAGGTTTTGTCACAAATTTTTGGTATGAAATTCTACGCCCATCAGGTGCTTTAAGGGTTACACTTTCTTAACACAATTGATGTCAGCCTCATATTTAGTCAACCAATTCATCCCAAAATCACATCAAATTCAGATAACTCAAATTCTACAAGGTCAACTAGAAACTCAACTTCCCCAACACAATTGGACAATTCTATACATGACTCTACATCTCACAGTTTCTCCAGTAGGTAGGGCAACACTTAGAGAGGAAAAGTCACATGATGGTTGCAAGTTCAGGTTTTTGGCAAACAATGGGGAAATGAAAGAATGTGAAGCTCCAGAATCAAATAAAACATGGACAGCAAAGAATGAATAGAGAAGGTACCGGTAATAACAGTGTCATCATTCTCAGCCTCATCTTGCCTCATGACATAGATTCTTCCGTGTCGGTGCTTGTCGTGGTGGATTACGATATGCTCCGGCATTGTTGTTGTTTCGGTTGCGGTCAGTACCACCTAAAGTAGTCCCTCCTGTGGATTGGTGGTCCCTGGTGGCTTTGGGCACTCTCGAACATAATGCTCGTGGCTTCCCACCGATACAAGTGTTTGTGCCAATACGACACTCATTTGCTAAATGACTCATTCTTCACACTTGGTACACCCTTGGGATCTGTTCGCTGGCGCCTTGTAGTTTTCTGGTGTTGTTGCCTCCTTGTCCTCTGTAACCGAATTGATTTCTATCATTCCTCCTAAAATTTTGGCCTCCTTGATAACCCTGATTCGGCCTTTTTGCTCCTCCTGGATTATCACTCCTTCCATCATTCCTCCTTTCAAAGTTACTATTCAGAGAATCTCGAAGCAATACTACGTGTTCCACATTAACAGCAACATCAACCATATCCTGGTATGAAGTGAACCTTTGAGATGCCAACATATCCTGATATTTGAGCTGAAGACCTCGCTCGAAATGGTTCATCCTTGACTGCTCACTAGTTACCAGCTTAGGTGCGAACCTTGAAAGCTCCATGAACTTATTAGCATATTCCAAAACACTCATGGTACCCTACTGTAAGTGAAGGAATTCATCTTCTTTTAGCATTCCTAAGTGAAGGAGGATAAAATTCATCTCGCATCAAATCCTGAAGTTTGCTCCATCCAAACCCAGGTTCATTTTTCTTTTCCTTAACAATCTTCCACCATAAACTTGCCTGGCCCGTGAGATAAAATACAGCAAAGTCTACCCTCCATTTCTCAGGGCATTGCAAGGTTTCAAGCAGCTGGTCAATGCGATTAATCCAATCTTCAAACGCCACTGGATCAGGCTTACCATCATATGAAGGTGGATTAAGAGATGAGAACTTCTTGAACATCGCAGCGCTCTCATTTTCATTAGTAACTACCTTCCTCCGGGATTCTTGGATTAACTCAGCTAACATCGTGCTCATATTTTCCAATCTTTCCATTCTTTCTGCATTCCTATCTAAAGGTTCATAATCATCATCCTGGTCATCCTCTATATGCACATCCTCCACGTGCACATTTTCAGCACCATTTGTAACATCGTTGTTGCCGTCAACAGTCCACATTCTGCATGTCAAATTACGGTTACGTTGTAATAAAATTGTAAAAACATTCCCATTTCCCGTATCCTACGCTCACACTCATTTTATAAATATTTACCACCTTTTTTAGTTTTCAATTTACTTAATTCAATTTTTATTAATCATAATTCCTTATTTTATCTATAGTTTAATCAATGTACCTTTAAATCCTCTTTATAAATTAAATATTTTTATTTAACGTAAAACCATGGGGTTAAACGTTATGGTTCAGAACTGTTTGCTTTGATACCACTCTGTAACGCCCCGACCACTAACTCACTATTTAAGATAATCTAATTAGCTGCAGAATACCTATTTAGTCGAGGCATTACTGCCGCACCTTCAGTTAGGAAGGTGCAAGGCTACAATCATATAGCATATTTAAACATTAAGAGATATAATAGTGATAACTTAGACATCTTATATTATAATAAAGTAGACGACGTTAACGTTTACTTGACATAACAACGATAACTTATATTAAAGCATATGGTCTTACATTCTAGTTAAGTTAACCTTACAAGTTAGTAGCACTAATACTAGATGATTTAATAAGGTGGTAATCCTTGCCACTACGCAGTACCATCGTCCCCAGCGGTACCTAAAACATAAATACAAAACGTTATGAGCCGAGGCTCAGTAACAAGCTATTCTAGCAACGTAAATTCATTTCAACTGATTTTATTTGCAAACAGGGGGAAAGAATAACTCAAACATTTGTCGAAAATACCGACCATTCAGCTTTACCTTTATAAACCATTAATCCTTTTATCTATTTTTCTGACTCTGGTTGCTGCAAAATCAGTCAGCTCTGGGACGTCTCCCAGCCATGTGTATGCACCACTGTGCAAGGGCCTGTACCCTGGGCATTGCCCTACACTAATAAAGGGCAGGTGCCCTGGTAATAATTAATGGGCCAGTGCCCAAATAACAGCTCGGTTCGTGCACGACCGCCAATCAGCTAAGCAATCCAGTTATTTCACTTTATTTTATCATGTTTCGTAACTTTTAATATTCATAGGTGATAATCAATAGTCATTCATCTCAACTCTACCTCAATGATTAAGGTAGCAAAATCGTTTCATATCATATCAATTTTCATAAACAATAGCTCATAATAATCCATCTAGTTCATAAAACTCATATAAGGTACTTACAAATAAATCATAGTAGTCATCCCGCAACTCAAGAATAAACATTTTGATAAACTTTTACTAATCACATTGTTCTCATGTTCATAAAGATATTTAAAGGGAATTGCGGGTACTAGTAGTAGATGTTACCTTGATTGCAGAATAATAATAATCCTCTTCTTATGTCCTTGATATCGTCCTTACTGAGCTCCGAGGAACGAGTTCTTTTAAGTTTCAAAATGAGTATTTTTATAAGTTAGAAGTTAATGAAAACATTAATATAAGTGCTTTTTAAGTATGATTCTTAGTTTATACTATTGTTTATATAAGTTAAAAGTCTAACTTATTTAATGATTACGTAATATGTTGAAGTTATAATAGTTTATCCACAACCTTTATACTTATCTCATGATAATCGATAAATATTACTTAGAAATCAAATTAAAAGTATTATCCATAATTTAGTCATATTGTAAGCTTATAAATTAATAGTTGCATAATCATTTAAAGGAGTTACAAATTGAAATTATGAGTGACTATATAAGGAAAATACCTACTACAACATTCCTTGCCTAATTTCCCATGAATTGTTATTATTATTCTAATAACCACTAATGAACTAAATACAAACTTATTTTGTAAACTAAGTGTTCCTAGTATTCAATAAAGAATTCAGATTATAAGATCTAGAAAGTAATTAGTTTAACATAACATTTTTAATTAACCCCTAACATAATTATTAACATAACTATTTAAAGGTTTAATTTACACAAGTGATTTAATTAGGCCCACAAAACAGTCCATTTAAGTCCAATAAATAAACAAGCAACCAATGAATCAAGTTGGTTTAGCTAAGGTAAATCAGATTTTAGGCCCACTTAGATTAATGAGTAAAAGGTAGTAATTAGGCTTTCCTTATAACATTGTAAAAACCAGATTTTTTTAGAGAGAAGGATAAAAGGAGAGAGAGTGTAGTACCTCTGCTCTCTTGGAGCAGGGACGAGCGACAGACAAGGGAGCTCGGAGCTCTGGCGAAACCGAACAACAGCTCACGGTGGTGTGGCGCAGCACGAAAGGTCGGCGGCGAAAAATACGAGCAGCAGCAGCGAATAATGGGCGAAGAAAGGAGGAGGGAGAATGGGCATGCAGGGGTTCAAAGGCGACGATGGAGTGCGTGAGAGGGGAGAGGGGACTGGTCGGCGGTTGGTCGGCGGCGAAGGGCAACAGAAAGGCGGCGACAGGAGGCGAGTGATGATGTGTGGGGGTGCTGTGCGGTTCGCGAAAGAGGAGAGAGAGTGGTCGTGTCGTAAGGAGAACGACGAGGAAGAGGTATGGCGTTTGCTGGTGGTCGAGAAGTGGAGTTGTGGTGGTTGTTGGGTTGTTGTATGGTGGTTGTAATGGTGGCCGAAAACAGAACAACAGAGGAGTTGAAAACTTTTGTTTCAAATTCTTTTAGTTGATGTAAACTTCTGAATTATTGTTGTTGATTTTGTGATTGTAAAACTCAACCATTCCTCCCTATTTATAAAGAAACTTCCATCTCAGTAGATGAATTTCGGAATTTTAAATTACCAAAACCATTCAAGAAAACAAGTGGCTAAATTTAGGGGTTTTGAGAAAACCAGTGGATTAAGGGTGGTTGAGAAGGTGAAAACTCAATTAAGTTTACTGAGATAGTTTTTGACTTTGTTAAGAAATCTTCATTCTTGTCCTTCCACGTATGGAGGAGGAAGAAGATGGAGTTAGTGCTTCCCTTTTACTTTGTGCTTTATTTTCTGATTTTGGGAGAGAATAGTGCTAGGCCTTTTTTTTTTTGTTTTGTTTTGTTTGGGCTTCAAAGGATTTGGGCATTGGGTCCATCAGAATTTTTGCTAGTTTTAAGTCTTACATTATTTACAAGATTGATGCTAAGACTTAGAAATTTAATTTATGAACTTCGTTATCCCAAAATTATTAAACGACGTAACTTAGAAGTTAACGTAGTGATTTTTAATTACTAAATTTGGATCGTTTTTAGTTGAATAATTTCGATTAGTTAATAATTAAATAATATTAAAACTTGGGGATATTACATCCTCTCTCTCTTATCTTGTCTTTGAACTTGTATGTAGAAGGATTTTTAGGTGTAAAGGAGTCCATCTCGTGGTTTTATCGATTGTGGCTGCATTCTTTTCACCTGAACTTATTTGAACTTATTGGAACTTATTAAAGTTTATTTTATAAGGTATTGAAACTTATCTAAATATATCATAAATTCATTGAATTTGTCTGAATTGATTGAACTTAAAACTTATCTGTTTTTAACATGAAAAAAATGCACCCTCTGTCAAAATAATTTCACTAGCGGACGACCTAATATGTAACGATATTGTAAAGCCTAGTTCACTCATTGAGTCTCTATGCATCCATAAGCAAAGAATAAAGGTTCTGATACTTCAACTACAAGAGTGAGTAATTGGTTCACCAAACTCGAACTGAACCAGTTGATTTTTGTGATCAAGAGAACACAATTATTTGAAACAAAAGGTGAAGCTTGGGTGAACTGAACTGAACTGAATTGAATTGAATTAAATTAAATTGAAAGTAATAAATATATAAATAATATTCAAATAATAATAATATGAATATTAAATAATAATTATAATGATAAGTAATACTAATGAATAATCAATTATGAATAATAATAATAGTATTTTGGATATTTTTAAATGATAGTTATAAATAAATAATATTAATAATCATAAATTAATAATAATAATTAATGATAATAATGATAATTAATAATAATTATTTTATATTATTTGTATTAATATATTAATACTGGATGATGATTATATAATAACAATAATATCTAAGAAGTAAGTTAATATTACTATTTTAATAAGTAGATTTAATATATAATAATATTTAGTAATAAAAATAATGATTGGGTCAGACCGCACAAAATTACATCATAAACCGTTTTGACGCGATTTGATTGGTTTATGGGCTAAAAAACGTGGGTTTATTTGTGCTTTTGACCTAAACCATGTTCCTCCTAATAATAATAGCAATAATAATGAGTAAAGCTATAATAAACAAAATAATATATAGAAATAATAATAATAATAATAATAATAATAATAATAATAATAATAATAATACTTAATAATAATATATAAAAATAAATAATAAGAATAATAAGAATAATTAGTAAAATAAATTAGACCAACATAATAATAATATTTAACAAAATAGTTATAAAAGAAAAGAGCTGAACTGAACTGAACTGAACTGAACTGAGCTGAGCTGAATTGAACTGAAAATAAGTTGGGGAGAACAGGCCTAAATGACTTTTTGAGCCTTGATGATGTTGGATTATGCTCCAAAATTAGTCAAATAGTTTTCCTAATATTTAGAATTAGTTGCTAATAATTAGTTAGTGGGTTAACAAGTAGTGGTCTAGATAATGGTCTAGTTAGTGGGATAGCAAGTAGTGGGATAGCAAGTAGTGGGATAGCAAGTAGTGGGCTACATAGTGGACATGTGATTAGTAGTGCTTTGTATGCCTATTTAAAGATTGTTTTGTTTATTCATTAAGTGTGTACATGAAAAATATATAAAAATATAGTCTTTCTAATTCTCTTCAAGCTTCTCTTTTTTCTCCTCTAAAAATTCTACATGGTATCAAGAGCTCCAGGTCAGATCCGGAAAAGGGAAAGAGATGAAGCAAAAAAAAAAAAAGAGAGAGAGAGAGATAGAGAGAGAAAGAGAGTATTAAAAACAAAATTAAGTAAAAAGAAATAAGCAACGCAGCTTGATTTCATTGTTTGTGAGCAAAATTTTTGTTTGAGTGAAATTTTTTGTGTTTAACCATGAAAGTAATGGTTGGGTGTGATGTATTGTTGGGTTCCCTTTTAGCCCATGAAAATGGATTTTAATCCTGTGAAAAAAGAGGGCATAAAAAATTGTTTGAGTTGAAGATCGAGTAATCTTTACGAGTGTGTGGAAGTCGTACTCGACGCAGAGACGATTTCCAAAGTTGTAGTAGTGGATGTGGTCAAATTTGCAAGACTACGTCAAATAAAGTTTATGGAAAGAAGTGCTCCATTTATTGAAGGTTGATGAGAAGTGCATCAATAAATTTAAAGTTGGTAATGAAAAGTGCTTTACATTAGGAAGAGAAGTGATTCCATGTTAATGGAGAGAAGTGCTCCATGAAGATAAAAAAATGAAGGTCCATCATGTGGGAAGAATTACCAAGAATCAAGATTGTGATATAATGTTTAATGTTGGCTCCTACAAATTTTGGAGCAAAGGGGTGTGTTGGATTATGCTCCAAAATTAGTCAAATAGTTTTCCTAATAGTTAGAATTAGTTGCTAATAATTAGTTAGTGGGTTAACAAGTAGTGGTCTAGATAATGGTCTAGTTTAGGGGTGCTTATCGAGCGAGCCGAGCCCGAATAGCACTGGGCTCGGCTCGAGCTCGTTTATAATTTCCCAGGCTCGGCTCGGCTCGTGAGCTGCCGAGCTTGGGAGAGCCGAGCTCGAGCTCGGCTCGTGATGGAAATTTGGGGCTCGAGCTCGGCTCGCGAGCTCGCTTAGGCTCGGCTCGCGAGCTCGTTTAGGCTCGACTAATGAGCTCGGCTTGGCTCGAAGTAGGTGAGCTTGTTCACTCACCCATCATATGCTTTTATAACTTGATTTCCCTCTTAGCATTGCTAAGATTTCAATGTGGGACTTCATGGTTTGTTAAAGAAAAACAAACTCACTATCCCCATTTCAATGTGGAACTTTATGTTTTGTTTAAGATAAACAAACTCATTCTACATATGCTTATATAACTTGGAATCCCTCTTAGCATTGCTAAAATTTCAATGTGGGACTCCATGTTTTGTTAAGAAAACAAACTCATTATACCCTTGTTTTGTTTACATATGCTTTTATAACTTGGAATCCCTCCTAGCATTGTTAAAATTTCAATGTGGGACTCCATGTTTTGCTAAGAAAAAATTATCAAATATTTTAAGGATTAAATAATCAACTATTTAAAATTATACTTCATTCCCTCTATGAAAAAAATAAAGTATAGTTTTTGTTTCCTAACCAAGGAGATACAAAATTAAACATTAAGTTGAAGTAAGGAATAGTAGCTATTTATAAAGAAAATAAGGTTGATCCTTGTTTTCTTAACCAATGTGGGACTTTAGTGCCTAGTGGAGTAGAGGTGAAGTTGGATCACAAATTAAAATATATAATTTGTAATCTAAGTTAAAATATAAATTAGTATTAAATTTTTTTAATATAAAATATTTTTTTAATAAGAATATTTTTTTTAATATAAAATAATTAACGAGCTGCTCACGAGCTTTACGAGCCGAGCTTTGCCTAGCTCGGCTCGGCTCGTTTAAGTCTCGAGCCGAGCCCGAGCTCGAGCCGAGCTTCAACGAGCCGAGCTTTGACCGAGCTTTGACCGAGCCGAGCCCGAGCTGCTCGCGAGCTTGTCAGGCTCATTATCACCCCTAGTCTAGTTAGTGGGATAGCAAGTAGTGGGCTACATAGTGGACATGTGATTAGTAGTGCTTTGTATGCCTATTTAAAGATTGTTTTGTTTATTCATTAAGTGTGTACATGAAAAATATATAAAAATGTAGTCTTTCTAATTCTCTCCAAGTTTCTCTTTTTTCTCCTCTAAAAATTCTACAGATGACATGGAAAACAGATAGTTGTATCACTAAGGAACATAATCTCTTAAACGTAAGTTGATAATTCTATTGTAGAAAAAAGGAAAAATTGTCAAAAAAAATATCTATTAAAAACACTTTTTTTAGAAAAAAAACTACCTTATGTCCTATTTATGTTATAAAACTACCTCATAACTGGAAAAACTTTAAAATACTACCAAATTCAAAATAATATACTAATCATGGTTAACTACTCCCTCCAATTATCCTTCTAATATAATATTACGAAAATACTCCCTTAAATTACCCTAACCCCTCTCTGTTAATTTCCCTCACAACAGCATATGATGTCCAATGTTACTTGCTTCAGTCATGTACTCCGTTGATTTTTCGTATTTACTCGTGGATTTTTTATGTTACCACTATTCTGCATTGGCAATTCGTATTTTCAATGGCCAAGTTTAGGCCAAAGTTAACCCCTTGTATCTATTGTTTATGTTTGGATTAATATTTTAGAATAATTGTAGATAAGAAAATTGAAGTGCTTATTCGGAAGTGTGACTAAATTGTACTCCATCAACCATTCTTTGATTTTCAATGTCAAATAGAGCTGAGTTGTATGTGTACGTGCATTATGGGTGTATTAGAAATTGCTTCACATGTGGTTTGAATACTTTCTGGGTTCACTCATCAAGCAAATGTGATGTTACCTAATACTACTTTCAAAAATAATAGAATGGATTTTCTAATTTGCGTTGATATATATGCTTGAAAGGATGTGAATCATGTGATAGTGAAGTGTAGATTTCGCTGGTTGAAGTACAAGGGAAACAAGCTGCTGGTTGATGACGAGAGTTGTTTGCAGTGAGAAAGTGAAAAAAAATTCACCTAGTTTTCATCGTCAATTCGTCAAACACTCCTATGAGGATTTCGCTTGGTTAAGGTAGAGTTAAACGTTGCTATGAGGGAAATTTAAAAACAGGGTTGGAGTAATTTAAGGTGTATTTTAGTAATCATATATTCGAGGGATAATTGAACGGAATAGTTAATTAGGGTTAGTAAATTTTAAATTTGGTAGTACTTTTTAAATTTGTTCCACTCATAAGGTCGTTTTATTAAATAAAGGAAAATTTGCCATAAAAAAACCTTTTAAAGGTTCAGTTTTGCGGAAAAAAACCTTATAAAACATTTTTTGCGAAAACAAACCAAAAAGTAAATTATTTTTGCAAGATGAAACCTGAACTCATTTTTTGGTATTGACCATAAACTTTCCGGTGTTGACCACTTCTAGCTCCCTTCTTTCTCCAATATCACCACCTAGCCACCACTACCAACACATGCTGCCAGCCCTCCACCTACCTACCCGATCACCCATGCAGCCCCCACTTCACCCCCACCTGCATCCCCCACGACCTGTAGCCCACTCCACTCCCACCGCAGCCCCCAGCCCCTCCCTCCACCCCCTCAACCGACAACTCCACACCCCCGTACGCGACAACCCCACACCTTACCCTCGACCCCCCAACCTTCGCCCTTACCTTCTCTCCTCTCCCTCACCCCTCCCCCCTCTCCTCTCCCTTTGTCCATCTCCCCCATTGCGAACCCCCCTCCGCATCCCCTTTTATTTCCATTTTCATTATCTACTACTCTCTCTCCTAGCTTTGTGCTTTAGGGTGCCGAAAAAACCATCGCTGGGTGGGAGGGGGAGCTGGGGGGATGGGGTTGCGGAGGGGGCTTCTATGTGGCGCAACGATGGGGAGATGAATGAAGGGAGAGGGGAGAGGGGAGGGGGGAAGGGGGGAGGGAGGAAAGAAGGGGTGACCGGGTTGGTGGGGGTTGGCGGCAGTTGTTAGTAGTGGTAGCTAGGTGGGGATTATGGAGGAAGAAGAAAAATAGAAGTGGTCATGTTAGAATAAAATACGAAATGAAACAAGGATCACAAGATGAACAATCTTCTAGGCGTGGATCACTTTCCCAAAAGTAATATTCCGACCCTATTCGTAAAGCACGGGTATCACGGAATTCACCTTCGAGATACAAAGAAGAAAACAATAGTGGTCACGCTTACTATGAACACTATCAAATTGAAAATGAATTTTTGAGAATTTGTGAAGATGAAGTACTTTTTATATTTCCTTTAAAGTTTTGTATGCAAAATAGAGAGCATTTGTTTTCTCATCATCTTCATCATATATCAGAGGTTTCATATATATACCAATGCAATATCATAAAAGAATAACCGAACCGCTTCTTTGATAAACCGTCAAAATGTGAAATCACCAAAGAGCCGCGGAAAAACAGACGTACATCGCGAGTCGCGAACCAGCGTCGCGAGTCGCGACTGAGCCGTCGCGAGGTGCGACACAGCTCGCGAGTCGCGACCTACAGTCTGCTTCTCCCTTCTTGCGCGTCTTTTCTTCGCTTGCGATTCAAGTCTGTCGCGAGGTGCGACAATGGTCGCGACTCGCGACCAGCAGTCTGCCTCCTCGCCTGTGCTTGTGCGAGAGAGAGAGCTGCAAGGTTCTACTAGGCTTGCGAGGTCTGCGAGGCTTGTGACAGCCATACAACCAAGGTCTGCGAGGCTTGTGACAGCCATACAACCATTGCTAGTTATTCTATGTTGCATTGTTATCCATGTATTGTTTGAGTTACAACACCATAACCAAGCAACTCAAATATACATCATGAAGAAATCTAAACCTTATACTCTAAATTCCAACAGGTCAATGTCGGAAAGTCTTTGGTCAGCACCGGAAAATGATATTAGGTTTCATCTTGCAAAAATTATTTACTTTTTGATTTGTTTTCACAAAGAATACTTTATAAGGTTTTTTTTTGCAAATTTGAACCTTTAAAGGTTTTTTTTGACAAATTTTTGTAAAATAAATATGATATAAGGTAGTTTTTTTGAAAACATTATCTTTAATAGATAGTTTCAAACAATTTTTCCTAGGAAAAAATTTCTTCTAAATGCAACAAGTAGTTGATCGGTAAGGAGGAGGATAGGTCATCGAGTCACTTAAATATTTAAAGTAGATTCCATCCAAAACTATACTAACAATAAAAGAGTAATTTCTCAAACTCATACAGTAGTTTATCATTTCTCTTCTTTTCTAATTTCTAATATAAGACAACTCGCATATACCCATAGGCCATAGTAAACAAGGGGATCTAACACTTTTACTTAAAAAAATGTAACTCCACCTAGTGGGTATAGATATCTTACGCGTCTGATGTGCTCATGTGTAATGGGATAAAAGAGATTAGTGCATTTCCGACCAAATCTATAAAATATGTTAAAGTTTTACTATTATTTTATGAGTAAAATACCTCTTGGGTGAGATGTAAGAATGCCCTGTCCACCTCATGCGAAGTATTCTATAAAGAAAGAGAAATGCGGCGAAATGTAAGTAACACACTAATTGATTAGTGTTTCAGCAAATTGAGCAGTTTCAGTCAGGGCTCAGGAGTAGTGTTTTTCCATAGAGTCATCAATGGTTATAATAATTGGAGACCAAAAGATCATATTGGATACGTGGGTCCATAAGTAGGTTTATGTGTGGGTCGTGGGATCCGAAGAAGCAAACACCATTAATTAGCTAGTGAGAGTTTATAGCTCCGTTTGGTAGGGCGTAAAACATTTTCAGTGTAAAATGATTTTCATGGAAAACAATTTACAATGGAAAACACAATTCCAAAATGAGTTTTCCGTTGTTTGGTTCGATGTAAGAAAAATGATGGAAAACAAGGAAAATGAAAGAGGTAGTAAAAGGAATGTACAAAGAGGAGTGGTGGAAAATGTTTTCCTCCCAATTTTGGGGGAAAATGTTTTCAATGGGGTGGAAAATGGTTTTCCATCCCAAGTTTTACATTTTAATATTTTACACCAAACCAAACAATGTAAAATAGGAAAATAGTTTTCAAGGAAAACGTTTTACACTCTACCAAACGGACCCTATATGTTAGTGATATGAATAACTACTTGCTGGTTCGGTTCATCTATAATATGAACTTGAAATATTAAATTAAACACTTAAGAGAACCGGAAGTATAGGTATTAGATTGTACTTAAGAAATAATTTTTCAGTTTTTTTTAATTATTTACATAGTAAATTATAATATAAATTATTTATAAATATAACCATCGACTTCAAGAGAGTACATAAATATATAAATATATAATTACCTACAAAGAATATGATACAATCTTGTTCTTAAAATCTTGGTTAATGTGTAAGAATATAACCAATGTAATAAAACGATGTATTAGTGTTAATTGTGCAGATTATAAAAATTTAAAGAGATTTTTTTTATTATAAGAATATTAAAAGATAGAATATGCTATTATTTACATTAGATTAACCAGTATTTAGTTGGGTAGTGCATATGTATGTCAAATGAGAGGTTATGAGTTCGAGTCTTAAAACACACATTTTTATTGTTTAAGATGTCTCATTTGATTGCGTGGAGATTGCTATTTTCATTAGGAACAATATAAGAGGGGAGGCGGTTGTGAATTGTATAAACGTAACTTTTTGCGGAATTATAAAAATTAAACCAAGAAACAAATTAAAGGAACGCAAGTGATTTTTACGAGGAAAAACTTATTGGGTCCCAACAAGAAGAAACAACTTCGACCACGGGATTTTAAACACAACTAGTTATTAGGCTCGAGCTATGCCCCGGGTAAGAAAAAATTTCATTTATTAATATAATACTTTATAATAATAACACTAAATACAACTTAGCCTAGTGGTTAAAACTTTAGTATATGTGCTTGAGGTCTCACCGTCTCAGAATCAAACCCTATACTATGCAATTTCTTAATTTTTTTATTGTAGATGGTTTACATGAACTAAAACTCCCTAGGGAGAGCACCACGTGGTACAGTTTCTTGTTTTCGCACGCCTTTTAATATATTTGTACAGATACTTACACTAATTAAGCCAAACAACTTTGTTACAACCTAATTCTACTCACGGCCTGACGGGCCACACCTTGAGTTTCTAAACTCAAATTCCTGGACAACTGTTCCCTTAATAGTTGTTGCTCTCAACATCACTTGAAGTTTTCTCACTTTAAATTGCTTCACTCAAAGCTTTCTCTCTTACAAGACTTCACTCAAAATCCCCTTACCCCAAAACCAAAATATAATGATCAATAAACTTAGTGGAATTAGATTAGAAGACAAATAACAAATGGCTTTTAAGAGAGAATGAAGGCACTGACACGTTACTTAGTGAAACTCACTAAATTTCTTGGTCAAAGACAAATTGGAACTTATTTATAGCAGTGATTATTTAGAACGTGAGATAAAATCATGTGTTAGTGATAAAATCATTTTTCCATGATGTTCCTCAACTAGAGAAACACCTTTCTTTTTAATACCCATGATCTACTACAAATACGAATGCAACGGGTCGGACTTGGACTGGATTATGTATAATCCGACTCCGACCCTACAGAAAGTCGGATTTTAAATCTGAGTCTGACTCCGACATCCGACTTTGAAAATCCGAATCCGACCCGACTTAAAATCCGAACATCCGACTCCGAGATCCGACCTGACTTAAAATCCGGACATCCGACTTAAAATCTGAATATCCGACTCCGAACCTGATTCGACTTATTTTTCTTCCAATTTTTTATAATAGAATAGTCTTCTATAATACAATAATTTAATCCTTACAATTTATTCTAATCATCATATGAAAATCTTATATAGTACAAATAACCTAATTATTACTATTATTTTTAACAATCAATTTTTCTATGGGAAAATCCTATATAATACAATTGGCTGAAAGTCGAAGTCAGATTATACATAAATAATACATTACATAAATAAGAAAAAGGATTAATTGACTCAAAGTCAGAGTCGGATTCGGATGTCGGATTATTTTATGAGATCCGACTCCGACCCTCCTCCGACTCGGAGTCGGATTTTTTAAACGGAGTTGGAGCTGGATTACTTTTTTGTCGGAGTCAACTCGGATTTTTTCCTTCGGATCGGAGCGGACTAGAGTTGGATTCAGACTGGATTGCCATCACGTGGGTTAGTATTAATACTGATTTCTGTATTTTAGCAATCACTTAAGCAGTAACAAAATCTGATTTTAATTAACAAATGATATTAATTAATAAAACCAATTTAAATCCTTTTATAGAATATTATCTTTAAAAATATTTTCATTAAAACCTTAAAAGGAATATAATAAAAATAAAATCTTTTCCTAAAAAATATTTTCCTTAAAATCAGATTTTTAGTAAATAAAAATGGTTTCCTAAAATCTAGGCATATAATACTCAAGCGTCATATATTAATTGTTGTACTGCTTCAAACTATGTGTAGTTCCTTTTAATAGTTCCTTTAAAGTAACATGGCAGTGCTAGTTCGTCTGTTGCTCTCAAAGAAACATACGTTCATTCTCTTTTTAAATTACCACAGTTTCTTACAAATTGTTACTCGTTCCTTTACATTTGAACTAGAAACAAAAAACCTTGCTTTCGTCCTCTTGTTCCAACGCACCTCCAGTATTAGTTCCTTGAGCATCTTCACTTAGTCTTCAAAATTCAAACTTGATTTCTTCTTCTGACTTAGTATTCTCTTTGCTCCTATCAATGATATCTTGCAAAAATCCATTCACTTAACAACTTGTTAGTTCAACAAATAACTTAAGGAAATGAAAGACATAACTCAAATAATACTTTATAATTTTATTAAGGCAGATTAAAGATTTTTATTTTTTTCAACTTAGTTTGTTCCTAGTATCTTTTCCCCCTTTAATCCTCAAAAAGATTAAACTATTGGTGATTTTGGGAAGTCTGATATTTTCAAGACATTTTGACCATTATCAAGCACCAAAAAAAGGTTAAGTTAGGATTTACAAAGGTTAGACTTGTTCAAACATCAATCACATGATACTAACCATTTCAAGTAAGAAATTATGCAATTAACTCACAACAAAGACAAGTTTAGCAAAAATCATCGTATTTATAGCACTTGTTCCATAAAAGTAGAAAAGAGAAAAAAAGAAGAAAATAAATAAAAGCTAAGAGTTTTTATTCCTTTAAGAGGAACATGAACTAAATTAGAAAGGGAAGGGGAGTTGTGCTCCTCTACTACTTCTTATTCGACCACCTCCTATAATTTCTTTATAACCTCATGATGCCCATCCAGTTGCTGCTTCAAGGTATTAATTGATTGGGTCACCATCTCAATATTCTTTTGTTGTTAATCACAGTATCACTAAATACTTTCATAAGGCCCATTATTTGTTAGTTTATTATCCAAAGTCCAGTGAAAGTGATTATAGAACTTTATCAAATGTTGAGTAGGGAGACAAACCTCATTTACCCATCCATAATCATCCGAAAAAACTTATTCCTTTCCCTTTGTACCAAAGTTTGTAAATGGTTTTGGTGGAGGAACTGGAGTGTTGGCTTGGGATGGTCCTGATGTTATTGTGAGAGGAACAGAATGTAAAGCGGTGGTGTAAAGTGAAGGAAGAAATGGAGGTTGGGATTAAGGGTGCTTATCGAGCGAGCCGAGCCCGTTTAACTTTTCATGGACTCGGCTCGGTTCGTGAGCTCGCCAAGCTTGGGGGAGCCGAGCTCGGCTCGAGCTCGTGATTAGAATTTGCGGCTCGAGCTCGGCTCGTGAACTCATTTAGGCTCGGCTCGTGAGCTCGTTTAGGCTCAACTAATGAGCTCAGCTCGGCTCGAAGTAGATGAACTTGTTCACTCACCCATCATATGCTTTTATAACTTGATTTCCCTCTTAGCATTGCTAAGATTTCGATGTGGGACTTCATGGTTTGTTAAAAAAAAAAACTCACTATCCCCATGCTTTATAACTTGGTTTCGCTCTTAGTATTGCTAAGATTTCAATGTGGGACTCCATGTTATGTTTAAGATAAACAAACTCATTCTACATATGATTATATAACTTGGAATCCCTTTTAGCATTGCTAAAATTTCAATGTGGGACTCCATGTTTTGTTAAAGAAAAAAAAAACTCATTATCCCCTTGTTTTGTTTACATATGCTTTTATAACTTGGAATCCCTCCTAGCATTGTTAAAATTTCAATGTGGGACTCCATATTTTTCTAAAGAAAAAATTATCAAATATTTTAAGTATTAAATAATCAAATATTTAAAAATATACTTCATTCCCTCTATGAAGAAAATAAAGTATAGTTTTTGTTTTCCAACCAAGGAGATACAAAATTAAACTTTATGTTAAAGTAAGGAGTAGTAGCTATTTATAAAGAAAATAAGATTGATCCTTGTTTTCTTAACCAATGTGGGACTTTAGTGCCTAGTGGAGTAAAGGTAAAGTTGGATAACAAATTAAAATATATAATTTGTAATCTAAATTAAAATATAAATTTGTATTAATTTTTTTAATGTAAAATATTTTTTTAATATAATTTTTTTTAGTATAAAATAATATTTTTTTTGATGTAAAATATTTGTTTAAGTCTCGAGCCAAGCCTGAGTTCCAGCCGAGCTTAATTCAACGAGCAGAGCTTTGATTGAGCTTTGACCGAGCCAAGCCCGAGCTGCTCACGAGCTTGTCAGGCTCATTATCACCCCTAGTTGGGATGGTAGATCAGTAGATGTAGAGGAGAAAGAGCTATGCTCATTTATTGCGACTTTCATATGTTCATAACTAGAAGGACCGAGGACCCGACTAGTAGAA